>NC_058130.1:382605862-382616033 GCF_016433145.1 Gracilinanus agilis
TGATCCAGCCATACCATTGCTGGGTTTGTACCCCAAAGAGATCATAGATAAACAGACTTGTACGAAAATATTCATAGCTGCGCTTTTTGTGGTGGCAACAAATTGGAAAAGGAGGGTATGTCCTTCAATTGGGGAATGGCTGAACAAACTGTGGTATATGCGGGTGATGGAATACTATTGTGCTAAAAGGAATAATAAACTGGAGAAGTTCCAGGCGAACTGGAGAGACCTCCAGGAACTGATGCAGAGCGAAAGGAGCAGAGCCAGAAGAACATTGTACACAGAGACTGACATTCTGTGGTAAAATTGAATGTAATGGACCTCTGTACCAGCAGCAATACAATGACCCAGGACAATTCTGAGGGATTTATGGTAAAGATGCTACCCACATTCAGAGGAAGGCCTGCAGGAGAGGAAATATATAAGAAAAACAACTGCTTGAACGCATGGGTTGGGGTGGACATGATTGGGGGTGTGGACTCGAAACTACCACACCAATGCAACTACCAACAATTTGGAAATTGGTCTTGATCAAGGACACATGACAAAACTAGTGGAAATGCGCATGGGCAAGGGGGACACGGGGGGGGGGGGTTGAAGGGGAAAGGAGGAGTATGAATCATGTAACCATGTTAAAAATGAATATTAATAAATGTAAAAAAAAATAGATAGTGGATAAGAGTTCAAAGCCTGGAGTCAAGAGAACCTGGAGCCTCAGGCACTTCCTAGCCTGTGAGTTACTTAACCCTGATGGTCCAGCCCTTAGCTAGCTCTAGAATTGATACTAAAAGAGAAGATAAAGGTTTAAACAAACTTAGTCTAAGTGTCTGGGCAAAAAGAACAAAACAAACAAGGAAACAAAAATTAGGATATTGGCAAAGGGCTGAGTAACAGGATACTAGCAGCAAGAACAGTTTGATAGAAAGCCAAGGACTTAATAAGGCACAGGGTTTCTTCCAACCTTCTTGCCTAGTGCAATGATCACAGAGTGTGATTTGATTGTTATGAAAGGTACTATGAGCAGTGAGCAGTTTCCAAGTCATGCTTCATTAGTAGGTCATTGCATTTCTATATTTAGTCTGCCAACATCATGGCATGTGGCATCTCTTTGGGAAGTATAGACTCACTCTTTTGTGAATACCACCAATGTTGACCAGGAAGTATAATGGCTCCCATTTCTGTATTATTTTAAGATTGACAAAGCACTTGCAGGAAAAAAATGAAGTAGATATTTTTGAGTCATTTTTCTAGCTTTGTTTGACTCCCATTTGGGGTTTTCTTGACAAAGATACTGAAGTCATTTTTTTACCATTTCCTTCTCCAGCTCATTTTACAAATAAGAAACTGAAGCAAACAGGGTTAAGTGACTTGCCCAGTATCATAGAGCTAATGAAGTGAGGTAAACTAAGTAGTTGTCCAGAAAAAATGTTTTCCCCTGGGGAAAGTAGAAATCAGAAATGAGCTTTCCTGTGAAGGTCAGTCAGCTCAGAACCATAACAACACAGTCAGGATCCATAAGAAAGTAACTCCTTTTACTGCCTCACAATCCACGATAAGATGTACTATGGAAAGTCCCAGACCCCACACTACTAACCAAAATAGCTTCCAGACAATAAAGTTTGCTTACTTCATCAAAGTTATGTCTCATTAATGAACATTGTTTGCTTTGCCTCTTGCACCCTATAAAAACTGCATTGTAATTTTAGTCCAGGGCAGCTTTTCACTAGGAAACTGCCCTGGCCAGTAAATATAATTATATAAATATTGGTTCCATTAATCTGAACTTCTGGGTATCCAGACACACTTTATGAAGTACACCATTTCACTAGGAAATGTCTGAGGCTGGATTTGAACTCATGAAGATGAGTATTCCTGTTTCCAAGTCCACTACTCTACCCACTATACCAGTGGTTCCCAAACTTTTTTGGCCTACCGCCCCCTTTAGAGAAAAAATATTACTTAGCGCCCCCTGTCACATACTATCACTACCCCCAAATGCACCTGTGGCCATCACCGCTCCCCTGGATGACTGCAGCACCCACCAGGGGGCGGTGGTGCCCACTTTGGGAATCACTGCACTATACCATCAAACTGCCCATATATTACTGTACCATATTACTGTTTGAGAGCCTGGAATTCAGAAATGTGAAGTGACTGACTGAGGATCACATAATGAGAAAAGGTCAGAGTCAGGATTCAAACCTACTCAGTATTGTTTCTGCTCTGTCACATGTTTCCTAATAATAAATGCTGTATTGTTTCTAATTTCCTTAGTAGCTTCCTGCTTTATCTGCTTCATCATATTCTCTGAGGCCAGGAGACATGTTACTAAAACATATCCAGTGTCCTTTATTTAAAGCCATTTGTTAAGCTCCTACTAGGTGCTTACAAGTTTTGTGTGGGTCCTGAGTACACAAAAACAAATACTGAAGGATCAAGATGGTGGTGAATAAAGACAAAATATCTGTCAAAATGTGAAGGCTACCAAAATGAGACTTCTATGGATTTAAAGAAGAAAACATAAATGTATTGTACATAAGTAGCTGGTTGACTGACATAGCACCTTACACTTACCGAGCTTTGCAGTTATGCCAAGGAGTTATCCTTTCATCCCTGATTTCCTCTCACATAAGTATACTTCTAATTCTACCACAAAAATCAAAGCTTTCAAAAATGTCATCGTAGATATGTTTCATCCATTCATTCAATTAACAAGCATTATTGTTAAATACCCACCATGTACCAGACACTGTGCTTTACTCTAGGGATCAAAGACAAAAGTGAAATTGTTTCTGCCTGAAGGAACTTGCATTCCAACAGGAGAGATATGTATGCATATAAGTATATACAGACTACATTCCAAGTGATTCAAGGTAGCTTGAGAAGAGTTGATACTAGCAGCTGGGGGTAGAATAGGAAAGGCTTCACATCAAAAGGGGTGCTTACTTTGGGACATGAATCCACTATTTGACAAAAACTGCTGGGAAATTTGGAAAACAATATGGTAGAGATTAGGTTTAGATCAACATCTCACACCCTATACCAAGATAAATTCAGAATGGGTGAATGACTTGAATATAAAGAGGGAAACTATAAATAAGTTAAGTGAACACAGAATAGTATACTTGTCAGATCTCTGGGAAAGGAAAGATTTTAAAACCAAGCAAGAGTTAGAGAAAATTACAAAATGTAAATTAAATGGTTTTGATTATATTAAACTAAAAAGTTTTTGTACAAACAAAAACAATGCAGCCAAGATCAGAAGGGAAACAACAAATTGGGAAAAAATCTTTATAACAAAAAACTCTGACAGGGGTCTAATTACTCAAATATACAAGGAGATAAATCAATTGTATAAAAAATCAAGCCATTCCCCAATTGATAAATGGGCAAGAGACATGAATAGGCAATTTTTAGATAAAGAAATCAAAACTATCAATAAGCACATGAGAAAGTGTTCTAAATCTCTAATAATTAGAGAAATGCAAATCAAAACAACTCTGAGGTATCACCTCACACTTAGCAAATTGGCTAAAATGAAATAAAGGGAAAGTAATGAATGTTGGAGGGGATGTGGTAAAATTGGGACATTAATGCATTGCTGGTGGAGTTGTGAACTGATCCAGCCATTCTGGCTGGCAATTTGGAACTATGCTCAAAGGGCTATAAAAGAATGCCTGCCCTTTGACCCAGCCATACCATTGTTGGGTTTGTACCTCAAAGAGATCAGAGATAAATAGACTTGTATGAAAATATTTATACCTGAGCTTTTTGTGGTGGCAAAAAACTGGAAAAGGAGGGTATATCCTTCAATTGGGGAATGGCTGAACAAATTGTGGTATATGCTGGTGATGGAATACTATTGTGCTCAAAGGAATAATAAACTGGAGGAATTCCATGTGAACTGGAGAGACCTCCGGGAACTGATGCAGAGCGAAAGGAGCAGAGCCAGAAGAATATTGTACACAGAGACTGATATACTGTGGTAAAATCGAATGTAATGGACTTCTGTACCAGCAGCAATGCAATGACACAGCACAGTTCTGAGGAACTTATGGTAAAGAACGCTACCCACATTCAGAGGAAGAACTGCAGGAGAGGAAACACAGAAGAAAAACAACTGCTTGAACACATGGGTTGAGGCGGACATGATTGGGGATGTAGACTTGAAACTACCACACCAATGTAACTAACAACAATTTGGAAATAAGTCTTGATCAATGACCCATATTAAAACCAGTGGCAGGGCAGCTGGGTAGCTCAGTGGAGTGAGAGTCAGGCCTAGAGAAAGGAGGTCCTAGGTTCAAACCTGGCCTCAGCCACTTCCCAGCTGTGTGACCCTGGGCAAGTCACTTGACCCCCATTGCCCACCCTTACCAATCTTCCACCTATGAGACAATACACCAAAGTACAAGGGTTAAAAAAAAACAGTGGAAAAGTGCATCGGCCATGGGTAAGGGGAGTGAGGGGGGTGAAGGGGAAAGTAGGAGCATGAATCATGTAACCATGTTAAAAATGAATATAAATAAATGTTTTTTAAAAAAGGGGTGCTTAAACTGTATTTTCAAGGAAACAAAATACTCTAAATAAGTGGTACTGAGATGAGAAAGCTGAGCTTTTTTATTTCCTAATAAGTACTTCTGGTTTAAAGGTTAGTGAAATAAAAACATCAAATTTGATCTCAGACACTTCCTAGTTGTATGAGCCTGGACAAGTTATTTAATTTGTTTGCCTCAATTTCCTCAGTTTTGAAATGAGGATAATGCAAGCATCTAACTCCCAGGCTTGTTGTGAAGATCAAAGGATATAATAATTATCAAGCACTTAGCACAATGCCTTGGACACTGAAGTGCTATACAAATGTCAGTCATTGTTACTACTATTACTAGGAAAATAGAAGAATCAAATCCAATTCAACACATATTTATTAAGTACCTACTATGTGCCAAATACTTTGCTAAGTCCTAGATAGGGCACTGAGCTCACAGAAAGAACTAGTTCCAAACTCACCTCAGGTACTGTGTAAATAGAATTAGCCATATCCCATAAATAGTCAAAAATCTACTCAACCCAGGCGTGCTAATGATGTCACTCCCACTTCCCTTAGTGGGGAGGGGAGACGAGTTACCCACACATGACAATAAGTAACAAATCAAGAATAAGGGACTGCCCTTTGGGCAGTCCAAATCAATGTAGAAACTGCCATTTGTCCATTTGAATTAGAGGTGGACCACAGGAAGTGATGAAAGACACGATCTCTTTAAGTAAGTGAGTGAACTTCCTGTGGGGGCAGTTGCCATCTGGAACTGGAGGAAGAAGCATCTCCTGAGACCACAGACAGCTTACACTCTGTATTGTCACGTGGGTAAGTTAGGCTGGCTTCCTTGGCCTAGCTGGGCCAATTCTAAACTCTGCCTATCTGGCTGTTGGGCCTTGTGGCTTACAGCTTCATTTATTTAGACTTCTAACCTCCCTCTTCTCTTTATCCCTACTTTACCTTCCTGATTGTAAATAAACTCCTCAACCCGATGCTGACTTGGGTCTGATTTAATTACGGAATCAACCTGAATTGTTGATTCCTGGTGGCCACATATTTTTAATATATAGATATAATAACTAAATTTTAATTCTTACAGTACTTAAACAGTATCCACCTTGAGCAAATCCCTTACTTTTCTGTACCTCATTTTCTTTATCTCTAAAACATGGGAATTGGGCTTGTCAGCCTCTTATATTTTATGATTCAGAGTCAAAAACTAAACAGTGCACACCTTCAAGGATGCCTTAGTGGGCAACAACAGTTAACATAGAGAAGTAAATAGAAAATATATAAAAATTAAAAACAAAGTAATTGGTAGAGATAGAGTAATAAAAAGTTGGGGAATCAAGAGAGGTCTGTCATAACAATGTAGCCCTTGAGATAGGCTTTAGAGGGAGGAAGGGGTTCCAAGAGACATAGGTTAAAAGGGAGAGAACACCAAGCACAAAGATAAAAGATGAGATTTCATGGGGTTTGGCTGAAACACAGTGAGGGGAAAGAACAATATTCCATAAGTTTACAAAGGTAGACTGGGGCAGATGGTGGAGAACTTTCAATGCCAAAAAGAGGAATTCATATTTTAGAACTGAACTCTAAATTTTACACCCTCAGCTCAGTAGGTGGCATGGCCAGACCAGACCTTTAGGAAAATCAGTTCAGCAGCTATATGGAGGATGGATTAGAAAAAAGAGAGATTAGGCAGAGGGATTCATTTGGAGGCTATTGCAAAATCCAGGGAAGATGAGTAACTTAATTAATGATTGTAGTGTAAAGGAATGAATGAATAAATGATGGATGTATTAAATATTTACTGTGTGTAAAGTGCTGTGCTCATTGCTGGGAATATAAATAAAAAAGCAAGACAGAGCTTACTTTCTGATAGAGGAAACAACTCACCAGCAAGTCATATGGAGGGCCTCATTGTCCTTAGGGTGCAACAGAAAAGTAGATGAGAATGTCTCTTATTCTAGTCTTCTTACACCTTACTCTCCAGCATGTACTCAGAATCCAGAGACACTACCTTCCTTGGTGTTCCATGAACAAGACACTCCATCTCTTGGCTCTCACTCTTCCTCCTCATCTCTATCTGTTGCCTTCCCTGTCTTCCTTTTAAGTCCCAACTGAACCAAAATCTCATCTTTTACAGGAAGCCTTTTCTAACTCCTCTTAGTTCTAGTGCCTTCCTTCTTTTAATTATCTCCTATTTATCCTGTATAGAGCTTCTTCATACACGTTTGTTGGCTTGTTGTTTCTGCCATTAGACTGTGAGCTCCTTGAAGGCAGGAATTATCTCTTACCTGTCTTTAGTGCTTAGTATAGTGCCTGGTGTATAAACAGAGCTTAATAAATGTTTATTGACTAAATGATTTCTACTGATAAAATTATATCAGTATAATCATATTAACTATAGAACAGTATATTATATGAACTATATGGCAATACTAAGACTTTGATGGCAAGAACTCTTTTCTGGTGCTTAGGAGCTATGGCCACAGCACCTGCAAGAACAGCTGCCAGGTGGCATCCTCACAGAGTTTGTTTCCCAGGATGATGGCTCAGGGCATTGGGCTGGAAGCAGTGCTATTCCCAAGGCTCTTGGGCTCCAGGTCCTGAGCTATCTCTATCAGCATTTAAGAGGAGATGGTGGTCAAGGTGGTGGTGGTGGTAGTTTGAATTAACTAGCATATACCATCTCTAGCTCTCTCTCAGGGTACTTTGCTCTTTCAGCTAGACTAGCTTGCTTATTCTGTGAGTGGCAGTTGGTGAGGACAACTGGTCTTTTCACAGGAATTGTTTCCTGGATTATAACTTTAAGGCCTGGGCTAGAAGCAGAACCAGTGGTCTGGGTGTGGGGGGTGAAGGGGTGGCCACTTCTAGGGCTCCTGAGACTATCTGCCAATTGGTGGTGATGAGAAAGAAGATTTCCATCTGCAATGATTTCTCTGCCGATTGATAGTTATGGGGACTGGGATGAAAGCAGATCTGGTGGTTTGGGGACTGCTATCTCCAAAGAGCAGAGTCTTGGCTCAGTCTTAGGCTATCTCTAACAGAGTCTGAGGGAGAGATGGTAGTGAAGGTGATGTTAGTGGTGGTGGTTTGACTTGCCTCATACATGCTGTTTCTTGTTTTTCTCTCAGGGTGCCTTGATGAAGGGGGTAGATTCAAGAGATTTCTGTGAAGATAGAATTGATAGGGCTTAGAAACTGGCTGCGATGTGGGTAATGTGAGTGATTGAAGAATCAGGAATGACTCACACTCAGAGGTCACAAATCTGGTGCCTAGAAAAATGGTGATACCCTGGACAACAGTAAGAAAGTTTGGAAGAAAAGTAGGTATAGAGGGAAAGACACTGGTGGATGAGCTGTGGCTGTTTATTCTAGCATGAACTTCAGTTTCACACTTCTAATAGCTCACTCATTATATAGCTCACAAGGTAACAATCAAGTCTGTTCCATATCTGATATTCCTTTATCAAAAGCAAAGAAGGAAATATAACATAGGTGCAGAAACAACACCTGGATCACAGGCTCAAGGATTCCTGTCAACCAGGGTGGGGGGAATAGGCCAATAGGGTGCTGGCAATACCTTTCTCAGCACCCAAATAACCATGTGCCTAAGGCTTCACTTTAAGGAAAGAAGGCGTCATTCTCCCCACAAGAGAAGACCCTCAAGCCCCTCCTCTGCCCAGAGACCCAGATAAGCTAAACCTCCTTACTTTGCATCAGGGAAAAAAGCTCAAAAGTCTATGATTGTCTAAGCAATTGAAGAGAAGGGAAAAGGCTCTAAAGTCGATGCTGCTCTACACAATTTACTAGATATAGGAGTAAGAAATTAATTTTCATTCATTCAGTAAATCTGTACTGCATTTAGCACCTCCCTCTACTGTGTTCAAAGATTGTGTTCTGTGTGCCCAATTTGCTTTCCAAGTAAACCTCAGAAGGTGAAGTGAGTATATTTTACTTTGAACAAAGGTACTTATTTTAAGGATCTCACATGAAAGTGGACCTTGTCATTAAAGAGTTCCAACATATGACTTGTTTAGTTTCATACAAAAGGTGAATTGAGTGGAGTATTTATCCAACAGAAGCATGTTTTTTTTTCTTTTTACAACAGATCTCACCATAGGATTTTTTAGAATTTTGGTTCCCCTAATACTTTTTAAAATTATAGTTCCCAATTTGGATTCAAGACATGCTTCCCAGGGCATATCTATTATCAAAAGCAAGCTATATCTGTATCAACTTTTGATGTTTGATCTGTAAATGTAATATAAGGTGATGTTGTACATCAAACAGCTGTGGACAGGATCAAAGAAAGGTATGAATAAGTTTTTTAAAGAGGATTGTCTGATTCCTGCCAGTTCTCTGAAAATCTCTGCATCTATTTAGGCATTGCAGTCCCCAAATTTTCAAGGGAAATTTCACATGTCAGGCAGAAAAATGGAAGAAGAGATTTGATAAGTCAGAGAAGAAGGATGAGAGTTATCAGGTTTGGGTGGTAGGGATTTGGATGGACTTAGAGAGAACCCCAAGGATCTATCCTCTGTCTTCAAGGAGAAAAAAATCTCAATTCAAAGTAAAGAGAATCTATGCTGTGCTTTAAAAGGCCCCAAACATTTCACATTGCCCCATTTCAATATTTAACAGCCTTCACTGTCAAGAAAATAGTCATAAGAACTTCTCTTTTTACACTTCAAGTTTGGTTGTGGATTATTACTAGCTAGTCAGTATTTAATCCTTTAAGTTTAAATCAAATAAAATCTAATTCAGAAAACAATGATTAAGTGGTTGCTACATGCAAGACAATATGGTTGCTGTTTGTTGTCCAGTCATTTCAATCATGTCTGACTCTTTGTGACCTCATTTAGGATTTTCTTGGCAAAGAAACTAGAGTGGCTTGCCATTTCCTTCTTCAATTCACTTTACAGCGGGGTAAACAGGGTTAAGTGACTTCCCCAGCATCACATGACCAGGAAGTGTCTGAGGTCAGATTTGAACTCAGGAAGATGAGTCTTCCTAACTCCAAATACAGCACTCCATCCACTGCACCACCTAATTTGTCCCAAGACAAGGTGGTAAATGTTAGGCTACAAAGATGAAAAACAACACAGTCTCTACCCTATAAGAGCTTACACTCTAAAAGTGGGGACTAAGTATATAAACAAATAACTGTACTACCAAGGGAATTAGAGAATTGAAAAGAGAGACCTAAATCAAGGAAGAAGAAATTAAGGAGGAAGATGTCACTTTAGGCTGGAGGAGATAAGGAAGACATCATGAAAAGTTAGCCTGAAAGAAGAATTTCAACAGACAAAAAAGGAGCCAAAGGAATTCATTCCAAGTATAGGAGGTGGTATAGGCACGCAGATGGGAGAGTACAGGCAAAAACAGGAGACTGACTATTTCAGTTTGACTGGAATATGGGATATATGAAAGATATGTAATCGATATATTATATGCATAATATATATGTGTGTGATATAAGCTACCTTTGTAGCTTGTGTCTTGACTGAAGAAGACCTTGAATGCTAGGCTCAAGAATTTTACATTTTACGTGTTAGGCAATAATGAAGCCTGAAAAAAAAAGAGGAGAAAAAAGAAGAAGAAAAGGTAGTAAAGGGGTGGGGGGGGG
>NC_058130.1:382616116-382689643 GCF_016433145.1 Gracilinanus agilis
GGGGGGGGGGGGGGAGAGAAGAGAAAAAGAGAGAAAAAGGAAAAAAAGAAAAAAGAAGAAGAAAATAAATAAATGTGTGTATATAAATAAATAGAAATTAGATTTAAAATAAAATTTTAAAAATTTAAAAAATAATTAAATCTGAAGATTTTTGAGTTGAGGAATGACATAATCAGTGATACATTAGGAAGTTTACTAGGACAAGGACAAGGGCAGAATCTTGAGTCTGAAAGGCGACCTAAGTGGTAATTGAAGCAAACCAGGTATGAGATGATGAAAACCTGAAATACAGTGATTGCACTGGGAGTGGAAAGCGGGGAGAGGTGATAGATACAAGAAATATTAGATATTGTAAGTGGAGAAAATGAGGAAGACTTCCAACACATTGTTTTCCCTATACACCTATTTCATACTTTTTTCCTATGACAACACTGTTGGGTAGACTCTCTCTGGTGAACTTTTAGAATAGCATGCATAGGAATTTAAAAGAATGGACAAATATGGATGGGTTTCAATCTGTATCATTGAAGGGGTTTTCAGAATTGCTGAAGTCACAGTTGTATCTTGATAAGTTCAGTTAAAAGTCAACAGAAATGACAGAATCTCAAACCTCATAAAGTCATAACCTCATACTTATTGGGAACTCCAGAGTCCAATGAATCTAATCCATACCTCTCTATATTAGGGGGTTGAACTAAATGACCTCTGAGGTCCCTTCCAATTCTAGATCTGTTGTTATCTTATGATTCTATGATCCCAAACCTGAACAAAAATCCACTCTACACCATCCCGAACAAATGGTCATCCAGCTTCTGCCTGAAGACCTTTAGGGAGGAGAATCAATTATTTCCTAGGGTTGAGACCAGTGAATGTAATGAATTCATGCATTCTTTTGGCAGCAGGTACAAAACTAATAGGGGTATCCATACTCAACCTAAAGTACCATGGGCCTCAGGGACTAGAGGGCAACCAACCTATGTAAAGAGGAGTACACATCAGTACTGGGATCAAGTCTGTGAATAACTACTATACTTCCAAAGTGGGTGAAAATAGGAAGACTAAGTCTTCAAAAAAAATTCAAGGGATAATTGTGTGGATGACATTTAGAAATTTTACTTTTTATGATCTTACAAAACTACCAAGAATTTCAAAATATAAAATTTAGCTCTAAAATCAAGCACAGTGTCCAGGATTCTTGTATCCATTTTCAAAAGCAGGCAATATCTAACATACTAAATTATGATAACCTAAGAGATGATGGCCTGCAGTGAAGATAAGAAAATAAGTTTTGCAAAGTTTACTACTCAGGCTAATCATGTGTTTTCAAAAGGAGAAAGGGGAAAAAAAAGACAAAATGTTCTTTGAATGGCTCCCTGGACATCAAACAGCTCTAACAAAACATGATCTTAAGGAACTGATGTAAATAAACCAGATAATATTTCCCTCAAAACAAAGCTTTAAAATTATGAGAGGAGTCATCCTTGGCAACAATTCCTTTATGGATTTGCTCAACTCAAAACATTTATAAAACAGTGTGAAACATTTAACACAAAGTGCTGACATGCCCTTTTGTACTAATTCAAATTAGTTTAGTATCTTTGATTTTCCAAAGTTTTTTCAGAAAAATAAATACTAAATATTTCTGAATTGGCATAATATGAATATGTGCATTTTTTTAGTCTGGATATATGGTTTTGTTGGTGTTAGGGAACTTCCAGTGTGGAAAAAAAAAATCTTCCACTGGTGTAGATAGACAACTCCTCTCTAACTTACAGTTTTAGAGAATTAATTGAAACAATGAAGGGTCTTACTGCTAGGATACATTGGAAGCAGAACTTGAACCCAGGTCTTGCTGATGCTAAGGCCAACTTTCTATGCATTATATCAAACTACCTATCTAGGAAAGATATTGTATAGAATTAGCCAAATGTAAAACAATGACAACTACTTTTTCATCTATTTAAATCTTTTAACGACATAAATTATGACTATATATAACTATATAACTATATAATTACATAAGATCTTTTAACTACATAACCTGAGAAACATAAAAATTTATGGCATACAATTTTGGATATGTTAGCTTATGTGATATATTTCTAATCATTTAATACCATCATTAATTTTTTATCATATTATATTTTGAAACATCCCACCTGAGGATGAGATATCCTTGCTAATTTTTAATGGTTTATTTATTTGTTACATTAAAATACCCAGTTAACTCCCTTTCCCCTTCCTCACCTTCCATTAGAAAAGGTGTCATTTGACAAAAGGACATATATGTATATATAAAACTCTCTTGCTTTTTTCTATTTATCAGTTCTTTCTAAGGAGGTAGAAATATATGAGTCATTCTTCAAACAATATTTCTATTGCTGTATAGAATGTTCTATTGATTCTGATCATTTCATTTTTCATAATTTAATGTAGGTCTTTCCATGTTTTCTAAATTAACTTGCTTGCCATTTCTTACAATGCAGTAGCATTATATCACAATCATATACCACAACATTTTTTTTCAATTCATTGATTTTAAATGGAAAATTCTTTGCTATATTATTGCCACTGACAAGATCCTTCAATTCTTCCTCTCCTCCCACTGGGATATTTTCCTAAATCCTATGACAAAACATTTGGGTGTATTTAGGACTAGGTGAATGCTGACAAAAAATAGTCATTAATGGAGCAATGTTGACTCGAAAGGACTTCTCTAATGTAATGCACCAGAGAGATCTGTCCTTAGCCTTGTTTAACATTTTAATCAGGGGGCAGCTGGGTAGCTGGGTAGCTCAGTGATTAAAAGCCAGGCTCAGAGACGGGAGGTCCTAGGTTCAAATCTGGCCTCAGACACTTCCCAGCTGTGTGACCCTGGGCAAATCACTTGACCCCCATTGCCTACCCTTATCACTCTTCCACCTATGAGCCAGTACACAGTATTGACTCCAAGACAGAACGTAGGGGTTTTAAAAAATAAATAAATGAATGAATAAATGAAAACATTTTAATCAATGACTTAAGTCAAAGAATAAATGACATGCTTGTTAAGTTTTCCATGGCATGAACCTGGAAGGGCCATTTACATGCTGAATGGCAGAGTCGAGATTCAGGAAGATCTTTATAGGTCAAATCTAAGGAGATGAAACTCTTTAGGGAAAGGTGAAAAACTCTGTATGATTGGTTAAAACTGAATTTCCTTAGGACATATTGAAGGAAGCGTGGCTAGACAAGAGTTTTCATTAACATGATCTGGGTATTATTGGGTCACAAGTTTGAAATCAGTAAAAAGCATCATAAGGCTTCTAAACTGAGGAAATGCTAGCCTTGGGCTAATTAAAAGGGGCTTACTTTCCAGAACAAGGAAGGCAAAAAATTCTGCTTTTCTCTGCCATGAAGAGATTTCTATAATATAATATTCAGTGCTGGTGACCACATTTTGGCAAAGATATTGACCAGCTATAAAATATAGAAAGGAAAGTGACTGTGATAATGAAAAGCCTGGAGTGCATGGTTTATAGACAATGAAAATGTTCATCCTAGAGAAAAAAGACTTGTGGGGATTGAGGGAGGGGCAAGGAGGTAGAATGGAAGAATGACAGCTGTCTTTAAATCAATTACTGAAGTCAGTCAACAAGCATTTATTTATTCAGCACGTACCATGTATGAGGCACTGTGTGGACTGTCATGTGGCAGAGGGCCTAGAGTAGCTCTTCCTTATCCTATTGGAAAGAACTAAAACTAATAGTTATAAGTTGCAGAGAGACAAGTGTTGGATCAGTGTAAGGAAAACTCTAGCAATTGAGCTAATTGCATAAAAGTGGAATGGACTGTAATGGAATTTGTGGGTCCCTCCTGCCCCATTAGATGTTTTCAAGCTAAGACAAGAGGACAACTTCTCTGTAGAGCTATAAAGGATAATTTGTGGACAGGTTTAAGTAGAACTCTATTGCCTCTATGATTCCTTCTGAAATTCTGTGGTGCTAGTGTGAGAAAAGCTGATACGTTGTTATGGACATGAATTAGAACAAAAGTAGTCCCTTTCAGTCTTGCTTCTAAGGAATCATTTATATGGACCACAATCAGAACAACTGAAATAGAAAAGAGTTGAAAGGAATTTTAGCATCCTAAATCAAATATCAGGTGGAGGTCAGGGAAGGAAAACTCATAAGAAATAAAAGAAGTTAAAGATGGAGACTTAATGTGTCTGCTTTGTTCTGAGTCACTAAAAAGCTCATAACATGTATGAGTTAAGAAAAAAGCTAAAAGAACTCACTCTTTTTTGGGGAGAGGGGGGGAAATATATAGTTGATGAAGACCAATAGATGGCAGCAGAGAGCACCAAAGGATCCAAAGAAAATAAGCCAGGTCGGGAGGACCAATAAATGGCAATACACCAGAAACTCAAAAAGAAACTAAGATATCTAATCCGATGTCCTTGTTTTACATATAAAGAAACTGAGGTCAAAGGAGATTAAGTGACTGAAAATGGGCTGGATTGCATTTGGAAAATAATACAAGATTTATCATGATTCCAAATTGCTCCCTGAAACCAAAACCAATCTTCCTATATCAATATTCTTCCACAGACCTTATATGTTTGTGAAGAAATACCACAATGTCCAAAGAGTCAAAATTGTAGGTGACTCATAGGGCAATAGAGAGATAAATGGTTGGCAAAAACAGGCTATGGCATATTACTAACAATGATCTGTATTAAAGAAAGGAATAAAAGTTACTATTCACAAGGATGTGATCAAAAAAGATGGAAGCCATTCATTAGTGAGAATGAGGGAAATAGATTGACAGTCCAAATGCTGGTATCATAGAATGTTAAAATCTATGTCCTAGAAGAAGGGGAGGCCTCCTACAGAGGAGGGTCTGTGGGAGGGTATGGACAAGAGTTGCTCGGATGAGGCACCAATGGGTTGCAATTGGCATGGCTGGAGGGATAGCCACACAGCTGAAAACATGGAAACACTATAGTACTGACATGTAGGGAAGATGAAAGCAAGAGCAAGACATGAAAGGTGAATAGAGAAGAACTAAAAGAGGTTTTTTTTGTTTGATTTGTTTTAGCTCTGTTAGAAGTAAAATGACTAGCAAAGATTGAGCAAGATTGCTCCTTGAGCTAGATGGGGTATTGATAATGGCCCACAGAGAAAATACAGAACCATTCTACTCATATTATTTCTGGTGTTTCCTCCAGGGAGAATGATCATATGATAGACAAGTAGAGGACCAAAAAATGGCTAAAGAGGGAGTTGAAATCCAAAATAAATGAAAAGATGTCCTTGATGAATTCAACATAACAAGCCTGGATGAATTATAGGATACTGGAAGAATCAGAAAATCTGCTAGCTGAGATGCTGCCAGCACTCTTTGAAAGATCATGGAAAATGGGAACACTGTCACCAGAACAGAGACAAGCAAATGCCTTCATTTTTATTTTAAGCCACAAAATTAAGTTGATTTTACCAGTTACATTCATTTCAGGGTTGATTATAGCAAAGTGTATAAAAAAGATACTTTTAAAAAATTGTTTGTTTTGGCATCCAGAATAAATGTAGAAATTCTAGTTTTCTAAGGATGGATTACAAAAATACTAATTTTAATAGAACTTAATTTATTGGAACATTTTCAAATCAATACATAGTTGAATGTTATCCTGAATTAAAATGAATTATAGTCATTGTTAATTGGTGGGCTGATATATTATTAATATATTTTTAGCTGCTCTTGGGGTTAAAGTCAAATTTTAAAATGAAAAATCTTAGTATTTAGATTTCATTTGCTGCCATTTGTATTCAAAACTAAAAATTTTACTCAGGATATAAATAAATTACCTGATTTTTAAGCAGATGCCTTAGCATTTTAGAACAAAGATTGAAGGTATGTCACCAACTACTTTGTTTTTAACCCTTACTTTCTGTCTTAGTAACAACTCTAAAACAGAAGGGGAAGGGCAGGTAAATAGGGTTAAGTGACTTGCCCAGGGTCACATAGCTAGGAAATATCTGAGGACAGATTTGAACTTTGGCCCCAATGACTATAAACTATTGTGCCACTGAGTTGCCTCTAGCCCATTACTTATGTTTTATTTTATTTTATTTTTTAAACTTTTACCTTCCATCTTAGAATCAATACTGTGTATTGGTTCCAAGGCAAAAGAGTGGTAAGGGCTAGGCAATGAGGGTTAAGTGACTTTCCCAGGGTCACACAGCTAGGAAGTATCTGAGGCCAAATTTGAACCTAGGACCTCCCAACTCTAGGCCTGGTTCTCAATCCACTGAGCCACCCAGCTGCCCCCTAGCCCATTACTTTTAGAGAACGACTATTAATTAGAATGATTTATGGTAAGAGTTTTTAAGTTTTGTGAAGTCATAAGTTCCTTTGTTAGTCTGGTGAAATCAATGTACCTTTTTTGGATAGTGTTTTTAAATGCATAAAATATAAAGAAAACCAATCATATTGAAATGAAGTAATCACATTGTCTTTTAAAAACAAAACAAGTATACAGACAACAGGTTAACTAATTCCTTCTTAAGAGTCTCCCATAGAACATAGTTGTCATTAAATTGAATAATATCAAACTATACTTCAGGAGTACCTATTTTAACCAAAAATGCATTAAAATTGGGGGGGAAATGCTAAAATCCTAAGTCAGATTGTTAATTAACTTTATGGTAGGACAAATATATAGACACAATGGAATAACTATTCACATTACAATAAAATATTAATTTTCACATTTAAATTTTAATCAATGAAATAAGTGTTCTAACAGCAAGCATTTACTAAATACTGAGCTAAGTATGAGGACAGCAAAAATTGAAATATAATTAAATTATCCAAAGGGAAATCATATCTGAGAGTTACCACACATTTTTCTCCTTCATTCCTCCCCCCATTGTTGACTAGAATTTTGAAGGTCACCAAAAATGCCCTGAGTTTTTGAAGGTCATAGGATCCACAAATTATAAACCAGTTGGTGGAACTTCCTGGGAAATTTTTTATTAAAGGGATAATTTCTAAGCATTTCAAAAGAGAAGCAATAACCACAAAGAATGTGTGTTGCTTCATCCAAAACAAGTTGTGTTACTAACCTCTTTTCTCTTTTTTTTTTTTTTGATAGAAAATTGTATTGCTAGACAGATATGGCAAGTACTATAATCATAATAAACTTCAATTTCAGAAACATTTGACAAAGTTCTTCAAGGTATCATTGTGGACAAAAAGGAGATTCTGTAGGGCAGATGATCTTATAGTTAGATGGATTTAAACCTGTTTGAATGCCCAGATCTGAAGAGTTCATTATAGGTTGATGGTGACTTGGAGGAAAGTCCCTAAAGAAATACCCTAGGGCTCTGTCTTTCGCTGCTCTTATTATTTAAGATTTTTATTCATTCTTGGAGTACACACACACACACACACATACACTTCTATATATGTACACAGATATAGTAATCATCAGACTTGCAGAAGACTCAAATCTGGGAGGGATAGCATATGTGCTAGATGATTACATCAGGATCCCAAAAGATCTTGACAGTCCTAAAATGATGGGCCAGATCTAATAAATTCAAATTAAATAAGGATAAATGTAAAGTTCTCAATAAATTCTTTCATACAAATCCAATGAATATTGTTGTTTCTGATGAGTCAAACTTATACCTATTCATAAACCTTTGACAAAAAAAATACAAAGGAGAAAGATCATTGTCAGTGAACAATCAAATGATGTAATAACAGTTTAATCTGGTACAAATTACTTAACTTTACTTTAGAAATAACCCCATCAGGGCAGCAAGGTGACTCAGTGGATACAGAGTCAGGTCTAGAAATGGGAGTTCCTGGGTTCAAATCTGACCTCAGACACTGTGTCAAGTCATTGAATCCCAACTGCCTAGCCCTTACTACTATTTTGCCTTGAAATCAATACTAAGTAGTGATTCTAAGACAGAAGGTAAGGATTTAAAGAAAAAGAAATAACCCCATCTGCTTTGCTATTTATTTTGATCATGATTAACAACAGTAGCCTTCCTTCTAAGGCAGTGACTGAGATCTTTTCAAAGTTTCCTTTCTAAAACCTTGAGAAATTCTGTTTGGCATATATACTCTATATGACTGTCCATTCCCTTTCACTTGGTGGACATTATGGAATGAAATTATTTATGACTGTCCTCGATACTATTGCATTCGTAGTGTTCTTGCAGTTTGGGGGTTGTTAGGCCTATTGTTCTTTTCTTGATTAAAGTACTCCAGTGAGATAACTTAATTGGTGTGTAACTTCAATGGGTACACACTCCCTCAATGCAGACAAAAACCCTTCAGTCGTATGCATTAAGTAGATTCATAATAGTCCAAAATGCATTAGAAATCAACAAACACCTCATTATATAGCTGAAAAAACAAGGGTCCAGAAAGGTAAAGTGATTTTCCCAATGACAAGAACCAGGATTGAAGCCCAAGTCTTCTAAGTCCAGTGCTCTTTCTTTTATGTCACAATTCTTCTTGCCTAAAAACAAAAAAAACTAGAAATTTGCATCCATCAAAGTTCAGACAAGAGAATTGTTTTAAAAGCCATGTTCAACTTCACATAAATAGATAATTATACTTCAAATCCCCCAATACAGATCTGTTTATGCTAGTTAAACCACCAAAGAAGTGTGGATTGCATTTTATTAGGACACTAATTATTACAATGAGCTAAGATTTCTTGGGCCTCTAGGGGGCGGTCTATACCATTTAAATCTGGTGTCACTGATGCAAGGGCCCTACTCTGCCTTGATACAACAATTTTTTCTAAGAATCTGGACTTGATTACTCTAGGCTCAATAGATGAAAGAAAAAATGAGAGGCATTTTAGAAGCCTGAAAAATTTAAATAACCTGATCAATACTATTCCAAAGGAAGTCACCATAAAAATGTTCATCTCACTAAAATCCAAAATGATTACTCTGATGTTCTTAGTAATTATGATGCTCTTTATTGAAAGAATTATTAGAATTGAATGGATATATAATGACAGGATATGAAAGAATTCCAACTAAATATGTTACCTGGGAAACAATGGATAAATTCCACTTACATTTCTCCTGGTAGCTATAAAATCCTAACCTTGGACCTTATATCCATACTATAAGGAATGTGATGGTTTACTATTAAGATATCACAAGAAGTTGAGATTCATTCTCTTTCAGGAATGTTCCTGAAGTTCCTGAAGAGGAACCGGGAAATCTAGCTTTGGTCTCATTTCTGAAATATATAAGGAACTATTTCAAATTTATAAGAATAAGATCCATTCCCTAATTAAGAAATGGCTAGAGAATTTGAAAAGGGAATTCTCAAGGGAAAAAATCCCAAGCTCTCTATAGCTGTGTGAAAAAAAATGCTCCATACCCCTAATAATTAGAGAAATGCAAATCAAAGTAATTCTGACTTACCACCATGATCATATCTGTCAGATTGGAAATACTGGAAAAAAATTTAAAAATGGCAAATGTTAAGGAGTCTGTGGGAAAACAAGCATATCAGTACATTATTGGTGGAGCTGTGAATTGACATTCTGAAAAACAAGAGTTAATTACTAAACTTGGCATACCCTTTCACTCAGTGATAATATTACTGTCTATATTCCCAAAGAAATTTTTTAAAAGAAGTAAAGGTCTGGTATATATGAAAATATTTATAGCAGTTCTATTTGTAGAGGCAAAGAACTGGAAAGTAAGGGATGCCTATTAATTGTGGAATGGTTGAATAAATCATAGTATATAGTATATGGATGTTAATAGAATATCATTGTGCTATACAAATGACAAAACTGACAGTTTCAAAGAAACCTGGGAAGACATGTATAATCTGATGCAGAGTGAACTGAATAGATCTAAGAGAAAATTTTATACAATAATAACAACATTGTATAGGAAAACAATTTCAAAAGATTTAAGAATTCTAGTCAATGCAGTGAACAAAGACAATTCCAGAAGACTCATGATGAAACAGAATAATCATCTCCTAATAAAGAGGTAATGACTGCAAAATGAAACAAAAATTTTTGGACATGGCATCTGAGATTTGTTTTTCCTAATTGTATATGTTTGTTACAAGATTTCTGCTTTACTTTTTCACTGAAGGGGAAATGGGAGAGAAAATTAATTCTTGTTAATTGAAAGAAATTTAAAAATTTTTAAACACTTTACAACCTTTAAAACACAATAGAAATCTGAGGTATTATCCTTTAGTTGCTTCCTGATTTTGTCATCATATATGTGGGATTAAAATATCACATCAACTTCAATTAATTATATCATATGGGAAAGTGCCAAAGGTATATTGAATTTTTCATAGGAAACTGCTTCTGGGCCAGTTTCTGAATTCCTGTGCCACAATGCTTCCAATTTTAATGTGTAGGCAAAGAAAGCCCAATTGCAAGCAGAATCTTTTGGAAGTACAACTGAAAAGTGAAAGAAAAACAGCAGGTCTAAGTTGAGCTGCAGCTTCTCCTAGAAGCATGGCTTTGCAGAGAGTAGGAATTAGTGGATGAAAATATCAGTTCTTTCTTAGGCTGAAACTTTGGTCTGACAAAAAGCAAAAGAATCCATTTAATTGAGCCAACCACATATCGGTATGCCAAGGCTTCCCTTTGTGAAGCTCAGACAAAAGGACCCAATGTGGAACAAGTACACAAGAGCTGGATGAGTAGTATGTGTATCACTATGATTACATATTGAAGTGCTCACAGGAAGAGCATATTAGCAATGATGTTTGAGAACCTATTGTAAGTCACTGCTCAGTACCATCTAACATTGATTCCCCACACTCCCTTTGAAAGTTAATGAGTTAAATAGATTGGTAGCTCAATCTAGAGGGTTTCAGAGTAAACCATTTCAAGTTTGTTTGTCCAGAATTTTTAAAACATTCTCAGTTGTCTCCTTTTTATAAACTAGAATTTCAATTTTATTTCCTTTTTTTTTAAAGTTTCCCCTAGAAGAAAATGAAAACTAAAAAAAAAAAAAAAAAAGCAAAGAAAGAAAACAGAACTGGGTATTAAGGAGGAGTTGATTCTAGCCCAAGCTCTGCAACTAATTAGCTGGGTGATTTGGACAAGTCATTTGACCTCTAAATTTCTTCAGATATAAGGTGATATCTTCGATTCTTTCCTGGAATAAAATCCGAATATTCTACTCTGTGAAACTTCCACTTCTGAAATGTACAGATCTATGGGAAGACATACAAACAGATGCTAAAGAAGAAAAATTCAGAAAAAAAATATACTCAATTACTACAACAATGTAAATGGAAAGAATTTTTTAAAAAAGAACATGATACTAAAAGCTATATAATTATAATTATGCTTGGCCCCATCCAAAAGGAAGGAGAAAATATACCTTTATTTTCTTTGAAGAGATAGAATACTATGGTATGGACCAGTAATTATATCATCAGACCCAGTGTTGAAGAACTGGTTAGTATTATTGAACTAATTCCTCTGTCTCTCTTTTCATTGTTTTAAGATGATTCTCTGGGGAAGGAAGGAGGAAAGGAAATATTTGGGAATGAAGTAAAGATGAGATCAAAATAAAAGTGAACAATGACTTTTTTTAAAAGAACAAAATGTTCCTTCTACTTTGTACCTTTGTACCTTTGATTATCAGTACTTGGTAAGAATGCCTTTATATTTATTTTTTACTTTTTAAAGCAGTTCCACTTTTAAATAGCCATTCTATTTAGGGCATGTATTATCATCTTATCAGTTAAGTGAGAAAAACCAAAGTCTGGAGAGTTAAATGACTTGCTCAAAGTCATTCAGCAACCAACACAACCATGAATAGAATTCAAGTCTGCTAATCCAGTTTCCCTTCCAGAGTACTAGGTCATTCCTCATCTTCCTCTTTACCTGGCTTCACATTTGTGCACCATCCACAAGGGAAATGGAAGCATATAAATGGAAGTGGTGCTCAGCTATGGGACAGCCTCCTTGGCATATCAGATCAAATTTGGTGCTGCAGGAACAATCATCCTTCCAGCTGCACCATGGTGATGAGAGCAAAGTCCAGGAGGAAAGTCATGGGACAAAATCACAAGAAAGAACAGTATTGATTCTCACTGAGCATTGCACTCAGAACACTGAAGGATCTGGAACAGACATTTCAAATTCCAAAAATTTAAAGGCCTAAATGACCTCACAGAATCCACACCCTAAAATCTTCCTTTCAAGGTCTGTCTTGCAGTCTTATTAAATGGTTGAACTTCTTGATATATTGATATACTTCCTAGATAGGCTAATATCTTCAGAATATCTTGATATACTTACAGGTCAAAAAGAAGAATAATGTGTATTATTTGTGGCTTACAACAGGACACATGACAATGACATAAAATATAATTCTAGTTAGTTCCATGATTACTAGATTCATCACAAAAACACAATACTGTGACTGCCTTCCTTTGATCAATTAGTTTATCATGCTATAATCATCTATCTTTGGTCAATTGAAGGCCCCCATGATGAGTCAGAGTGCAGAAATATTAAAAAGCATATAAAACATTTACTGACAAATACAGTTGTACGACTATAGGCAAGTCACTTACCCTCTCCATGTCCCCAGAGAACTCTCTACTACTATAAGTTGCTAATCTGTGCCTTTGTATTTTAGAGGACATTTCCACTACAGAAATTATCTCCTTTAATCAGACCAAAAAAAGAAAAAACAAAACATAATAAACAAAATTATAAAAGAATAATTTTCATCAATCCATCTATCTCCTGGATAGGTCTTAAGGTTCTCTTCCCCCCAACTCTACAAAGAATTTTTACCTTAAAAAAAGTAAGCTGATCTTGGTCCCACAAAGAGGGCAAGGAATGGAATGTCCTGTTCTGAGACAGCCCTCCTATAAACAAGTGTGTTCTGTGCCATGTACTGAAGGAGAAGCAAAATTTAAGTAAAACAGACTCCCTATCCTGAAGGAACTTACAGTCCAGTAATGGGATAGGGAATAAGCATAACTATAGTAGATTATTCAATATTATACAAATGCTTTGGCATGGCACAAAAATGGAAATAAAATGATCAATTGGGGAATGGCTAAATAATATATATAATGTATATATATGGAATGAAATAATATTCTGACATAAAAAATCACAAAAATGAGGAATTCAGAGAAACGAGAAAACTTATATAAACTTATATATATAGAATGAATAAAACAGAATATACATAACTACAATAATATAGATAAAACAACATTAAAAGAAATCAGAAAATTAGGTTAAATGAAATGATGAATCTTGATTTGAGAGGACAGATGATATAAGTGCAGTACAGTGGAAAGAAGATCTTCTATTTTTAGTCAGAAAACTTGGATTCAAATCTTGATTCTCCCATTTACCACTTGTATAACTGGACAAGTTATGTAACTTCTCTGAACCTCAGTTTCTTCATCTGTCAAGATGAAAAAATTGGTTTAGAATGCCTCAAATATTTCTTCCAGCTCTAAATTTGTGTTTCCCTTGAAATATTTTTCTTGAGGCAAGTAGATGATTCAGTGAATAAATCTGGTTTCAAATCTGGCCTCACACACTTCCTGGCTATGTGATGCTGGGCAACTTAGTTAACTCTGCTTACACTTTTCTGTCTTAGAATTGATACTAAAATAAAAGGTAAAGGTTTAAAAAAGGGGGAACCCTTTTCTCTCCTCTCCACAGTGATGGGAGACAAAATGTTAAATGGCATTATTAGAAGGGATCTCTGAGGCTGCTGGTCTTGATCAACTGTTGTTCCTCCTTATAATGGAGAGTTCTGAGAGGCAGTATACATTATAGATGTAAACATATGGTCAAGTGCGGCTGACTCTATTGGTTGTGCGACCAAGAGCAAGTACCCCCTTGCAATTCTTTTAATACTAGAAGTTATGTATCAGTTGCTAGCTACCTCTATGGAAACATTGTCCACACTGGAAATTTTCAGCACTGATAAAATCACAAGTTTGTTTGTCCATTCCACCTCCATGAAAAGGTTCGAAGAGGAAAGACAGTAAGGGGGCAGTAATGTTGTTTGGGAAGTGAATGGCATAAAAAGCTAAACAAAATAAGTGTATTAGGGAATTTAAAAATAAAGGGCTAGGTAAGAACAAAATCTAACACTAAGATTAAGGTTAGAGGGAGTAGAGGTTAAGAAAGGCTTCCAGAACAGTGTGAAGTTTGAGTTCGTTTTTTAAAGGCTAGGTAACATTTCATCTTACAAAAACGAAGAGAAAATTCCAGACTCTCTCTTCCAGGCTGCACAAAGTCTGAGAGGCATGAGTACTACTTGCCTGCAAAAAGAGTAAGTGACCTAGAATTTCCACCTGTGCATAGATATGTGTCTGTGTTAAACGCCATGGCAAAACAATCTTCTCTCCGATATCTCCCTTCATTAGTCTCCCTCTCGCTTCTCTGCGCTTTGCACAGTGTTTGGAGCATAGCTGGCGCTTCTTGGTTTGACCTCCTCCTTGCCACCAACAAAAATAGGATTCACCACACTGTCCTGCTCCTAATAATTGGTGCCAAGTTCCAGTCTTTGGTTATTTCCCTCAGTAGCGTGTACTCTCCAGGTCTAAGGTGGTCGAGGCTCGGCTGCTCTACCTTATGGTCCAAGGATCATATCATATCACCTGATGGAGGACTAAAAGGGCCCCCGAGGCCACTTAATGCCACTCACTCATTTGACTGATAAAGAAACTGAAGTCCGAGGAGATTAAAGCTTCGGCTGTTCCGGGATTGGGGTTTTTAATCTGAAACCGCAGGAAAAATTATAAGGAGACAGACTTCACAGGTAAACGTCCTTAGGAAGCCAAGAGAAACTGAGCTAAGCATTGTGGACTGGGTGATACTTTCTTTGGTGAGCATAATTGGGGGACAGGCCAAAGGTGGAGGTTTTTACTTTTCTAACGAAAGAACTCCAACTAGAAATCTTGAAAAGCAAGCCACTCTGCACGAGACTAGGCGATCCCTCCCCGGAAGCCAGGTGGGTCTCCTCACAGGAGATTCAGAAGTTGGTAGTTTCAGCACAACTGTCTCTGGGGTGGGGGTGGAGGTGGAATGGTGGGTGGAGCAGTCCACGCTGGTCTTTATTCAAGGCAGCCCGGCTTCTAAACTCTCACCTCTGAGCTACGAATCACTGCTTTGATCTCTTGGCTTTCGTCCTTTACCAAAACTAAGGGACCCGGAAAAAGTCTGCGGATTCCACTATTAAAAGAATACGCAGTTTCCCAGATGCCAGCTTTGGTGCCGGCTCCAAAGAACTCCGTCATTTATTGGCCGCCTCTAGGCGTTAATCAGCCCCAGTTCACTCGAGCCCCGCCCACCTCAAGTCTTGGTTAAACTGGATCCTTCTCAGCTGTCACAGCCCGCAACTCCAGACCGTGGATAGAAATCTCTTGACTGAGTTCAGCCGGGCTTGCCTCCGGGTTTCGAGAAGCTACGCTGCTTAGTGCTGCCGGCTTGTTTGTTTAAGTTAGTATTGCCTTTTTCCTTCCGACTTGCTTTGGGTTTCTCAAATATATGTCCCCTGGAGCAGGAGAAAGGTAAAAGAAGAAAAAAAAAAAAGTAAGAAAGAAAGCAAAAGGCAGATTTCGCGTACAAGTGGAAGCGGGTTCTCTGGGAGATTTTAAGCTACAGGGGGGGAAAAACCCCAGTTTATTTCAGATTGAAAGAATGAGCCTCTGTGCTCCAAAACTAGATAAAGTGAAACTTCCCTTTCCCCTCCTCCCCCCCTAGATAGGTAGATGGTATATATGTGTATAGAAGTTGATTTTTTTTTAAATAGGAAACTTACTGCTGAGTGAGTAAAATATTTTTTGTATATTCAGGTTCTCCGTGTTTTAATGTCATCAATCTTGGCTCTGCGCATCTGGTGAAGAACAGAGTATTGGAGACTGTCCTAGAAAAGAGATGTCCCAAGAAATACCTTCGACCATGAGCCAAATGATCGACCGCACTTGTACTTCACATGGAAAAAGCCACAACTCCCAGTTGGCCTGTTCCTGTGACTTGAAAAGGAACACCGGCCACTGTCAAGGTAAGTTTTGGAGACAGAATGCTAGTATTGGTTATATATGGTGACCTTCCAGCCCCTGGAAATCCCTGGGTAACTGAAGGCAAATATCATGGGGGAAGGGAAACTTTTGTTAGGAAGTTTTCTAAATATGCCTGAGTTTTTGAAGGCATCAAGGAGAATTAATGAGCATTCAATGCTCACTTTTTAAGGGGACCAGTGAAAAACTCACACTCCTTATAGCAGTTTTCGTTTTTAAATCCTCGACAAATTGAAATGTCTATACTTTGAAATGATGACCTAAGTCAGTTATCTGGATGGAGAGGTGGGAAACAGGGAAATAACATAATTTGTGTAATTCTAAAAATTCATGGCACCAGTTTCAACTATTGAGATCAATGGGGGTCAGATTAGCTTCACATCAGCATGCCATGCCAGTTAGGGATTAGTAGCCCTGTCCTACTACTTAGGATATAATCTGACCTTTAGACTTACTGCCTAGTTTTTGTTTTTGTTTTTCGTAGGTAAACCAACACAATTTTTTTTACAGTTTCTTTTCTTTTTTAATGATCCAATAGTAGATGGAAAAAAGATGTTCTGTGTTATAGAACCACTAGACAGAAGCATAAGTGATCCAGTCTTCTTGGCCATCCTCATCTGAATATCATGGTTGAACTGCCTCAGTCATGACAGATCATAGATTGGTTTTTAGGCTTAGAGCCAGAAGAGACCTTAGAAGATATAACATCCTAATGCTTCATTTTACAGATGAAGAAACTGATCCCCAGAAAGATTTGTAATTTGTCCAAGCCACATACAGGCAGTGGTAGCATGAGTCTTCAAGCATGGGTCCTCTGACTACACCCCACACTTTATCCACTGTACCATGAAGTGACTGAAATGAGCAGATTCAATTCAACAAGTATTTGTCAAGTAATTATCCTGGGCAGATTAGCGTGCTAGAGACTAGGAGAGACCCAGATCTTACTGGGTAGTAGAAAGATGAGCCACATATATATATATGCTACAAAATAATATGATATAATGTAATATATGATGCAAATAAATGCATCATGGGCATTAGAGAGTTACAAAATACTGGTGAGGTCAAAGCTGGAGAAAATTTATGACTATTTGAGAAATGCCAGAAGTTTTCTTGGAGGAGTTTTCTTAAGTGGTAAAGGGCAGGAAAGATTGAAAGAGGTTAGGAATTGGAGGAGGGCACTGTATCTTATAGACATTGAGAATAGGTGAGCAAAGACATACAGGAGTGAAAGAGAAGGGTGTATTCTGGGGACAACTGATTTAACTGAAGCATGGAGTGCTTATCAGAATGGGAAGGATTCTTCCAAATGGTGGAGGGACTTGAATATCAGGCAATGTTAACAGTAGGAAAGCACTGAAGTTTTTTTGAGCCAAGGAAAGATATTTCCAGCTTTATGCTTTAAAATGACTAGTCTAGTAGCTATATAAAAACTGGATTGGAATAGAAGGGTTTAACATTAGGTGCTCCTTACAGTCTAGACTCTGGTCCCCAAGGGGTATTCCAAAGAACATTCTATGAAGATGAAATCCTCTCTCAAAAGTTAGGGGGGGGGGGCCAGCTGGGTAGCTCAGTGGGGGGCAACTGGGTAGCTCAGTGGATTGAGAGTCAGGCCTAGAGACAGGAGGTCCTAGGTTCAAATCTGACCTCAGACACTTCCCAGCTGTGTGACCCTAGGCAAGTCACTTGACCCCCATTGCCCACCCTTACCACTCTTCCACCAAGGAGCCAATACACAGAAGTTAAGGGTTTAAAAATGTAAAAAAAAAAAAAAAAAAAAAAGTTGGGGGGGGGGTACTCCAAACATTCCTAAGTTTCCCTTAATTGTTGTGTATTATCTGCAAATGGATATAGCAAGTATAGATTAACTGTATTACAGGTTTTCTTTCATTTTCTCTTTCTTCCTCTCTTTTTTCCCTTTGTCTTCCCGAATTGTATCTTTCTGCCCCTTTTGGGGGTGGAGGTAGGACAGTGTCACATAGTCAAAGCCTTTGTGGTGGTTGTTATTTAGTTGTTCAGTTGTATCTGACTCTTTGTGACCTCACAGAGCATAGCAAGACAATACTGTCCATGGGGTTTTCTTGGCAAGGATCCTGGAGATCTTTGCTGTTTCCTTCTCCAGTGCACTAAAGCAAACAGAGGTTAAGTGACTTGGCCAGGGTCACACATCTAGTGCCTGAGGCTGAATTTTAACTGGAATCTTTTTGGCCCAGCTCTTTATCCACCGAGCCACCTAGCTGCCCCAGTCATAGCCTTAGTTTTCAGCAAAAACTAAGCAGAATGATCTGGCTTGAGAAAAAGATTGTTTCAATTCTTATAAGAGTATCTGCATGTTGATATTTGTGGAATTTATATGTGTTTATGTTGTGATATATGTGATTATATATTTATGTGTATATATCACATGTATATATGATATATATTTATATTTATATTATATCAGGCCCCTTTGGCCTGATAAACAAGTATAAATGCCTAGAGGGCCAGTACCATGATGTGCAACCAGATGGCATAGCATGTTGGATTTAGAGTCAAGGAGACCTGAATTCAAAGCCTGCCTTAGTTACTTCGTGACCTTGGGCAAGTCACTTTACCTCTCTGTCTCATTTCCCTGTCTGTATAATAGGTAAAATAATAGCATCCACTTCACATGTTGGTTGTAAGGATCAAATGAGATATGTAAAGTGCTTTGTAAATAAAGTGCCATATAAATGATAGCTATTATTTTTTATATGTTACCAACTCTTGTCATATGAAGTGCCATATAGTTATTATTTTTACATATTACCAACTTTCACCAAATATATTAAGTATTTAATAAGAGTGAAAACTTAACACTTGACAACACCAACAGTACCAAACTGTCTGAGGGAATTAAAGTGGCTTTACACTAGCTACACACCAGAGTGTGTCCTAACATGTACCATTGTTTCAGCATGAAAAAACCCATCACTATAAAAGCCTCCTCCTTCTCCAGGGTAAGTCAGTATTCCTAGAATGACCTAATGACCACTCCTAAACCCAGTGCTGGCCATGGCCATTATAGCCTGGCGCCAAGCTTATGGTGATCCACTTCTCAAAATATCCACAAGACTGTCATTTGGAAGAAACATTTCTCCTTTCTGTGGTCTTTACCAAAGCCTCATGATAACTACCACTAACCAAGGACTTCTGCAATTCGGCCTCACAATACCTGCTCTTTTAAACCACAATTCCTCAAATTCTCAGGTACACCAAAATAAACAGAAAAAAAAAACCATCACACCCAGAATTCCAGAGTATATTGTAGACCAACCATAAGGGGAAGGGATATCACTTGGAAATCTGGAATGGCCAGTGACATTGAGTAAGCCATTTGTTATCTTGATAAGTTACATTATAATAGGATCATTCCCACCATAGCTTTGGTTTTTCCTTAATGCTGGACTTGTAGGTTGTTAATCTGCAAGACCCAGCAGGTCCCCAAGGAATGTACAACCAGTAGTGCCTGAGAGTGCTGAACTGTTGGGGGTTGGGGGGAAGGGAGGAATGGTGTCTGGCCTGTCCTAGTTAAACTAAATTTCACTCCCTTAGCTAACATAAAGGCTATAATTTTGTTGACCTTCACTTCTCAGAAAACATGTCTGGAGTAACCAAATATATATTTTCCTTGCCATTCCATATAGCATAGTAATTTGTTTTCGATAAATGGCATGGGTATGCTTCTTCTCTGTTCCCTCACACTTATTTTTGGACTGTTTGGCTATATAACAGAGATCGTAGATTTAGAATTAAATGAAATTTCTAATTCAACTCCTCCATTTTATTGAGGAAACCGAAACTCCCATAGGGACCAAACACCATCGTTGGGAATCAAACCCACGTCTTTTAACTCCAATTCAACATCTCCACCATACCACAGTTTTAGTAATAGAGGCTATAGAAATCATCCCTCATGAATGAAATGAATTCACTACTCATTTTCACCTCTCCAAATCGTTTTGTTTTCTTCAGTTTGGCTCAGTTATCATTTTTAAGACCCCTTCTCTTACCCCCAAGTCTATCTCCCTCCTCAAACTAACTTTATTTACTTATATACTGTTATGGTTCACACCCCAACCCACAGAATGCAAGCTCCATTAGGATACTATGTTTTAGTCTTTAAAACTTCCACTTAATACAGGAGGTGCTTGAATGAAAGGGGATTTTCCATAGAGATAGAAACAATATAAGATAACTATTCAGCTCCTGCTGACTTTTAGCTTCTTGTAGGTAACTTCCTCCAGGCATTAAAACATTCTCTGGTTGCTTTTCCACAGGTCATGTGAGTTTAACTATAGACAATCACTATGTAAAACTTAAGACAACTTCCTACCCCTATTTGCTGAGCAGGGCCATGATTGTTGATGTTTTGGACAGATTTCAGAAGTCACACTCACAGTGATTTTTGTATTCCCACTCAATTTCCTTTGGTAGCCCAATTCCAGGTCTGATTTTGCTCTTTATGTCTAGTCCATTGCCCATAAGGCAAAGGAGCCAGATTCATGCTCCGGTTCCAAAGGGCTTTCCCTCCTTGATTATTGATTATAGATTAGGAGACTTCAGAGATCTCATTTTATATTTCAGGAATCTGAGGCCCAGAAAGGTTATATCATTTGCCAAGATGGCACCAGAGCTGGAATTTAACCTCTGTTCCTCTGACTCCAAGTCTAGTTCACTTTTTCACTGTGCAACACTCCTCTTGAGAAATGTGACAACAGGTAGTAGACAAATGTGGAATGAAGAAAGACCATTCTATTCACTGATTATTTTATCCTCTCTAGCTTCCCCTGCATTCCTCATCTAGGCTCTGGTTTCAGTCACATTCAGGCTTTGGCAAGTTCTAAGCTGGACTCTTACATTATAAAGGTTAGGGGGCTGATACTTTAGTGCATGCCCATTCTGCTGTTAAATTCATTTAGCATTTAAGCGATAGAACACAAAATACATTTTTCCTGTCTCAGTAGCAGAGATACACAGCTATTTCTCTTCTGTTTTTCTGCAGTAATGTTGCCTGCCAACCACATGATGAAATTCATTTAAAGCAGCTAAAGAACTTTAGACTAGGGAAATCAGAAAGACCTATCCAAGAGCAATATTTGAATCCAAGAGGTTTTAGAGAAGTAAATAATACATGCTTTTATGTAAAACTTAATGAAAAACTTACTTGATTTGTGATACTCAAAATAGATTCTAATAATAATCCATTTTTCCAAGACATTGTAGTATTCTTGTGCCTTGGTGTGGATTCTAAAATTGAGAAACATGTATATGCAGCATAACATTTGGATGGCTAACCCTTCTGCATATGCCTTTTCTTGCTCCCTCCATCACCACTACTTTTTAATGCTTCTTCCACATAGTTACCTTGTATCCGTTGTTCGTCTTCCCCTATAGAATGTAAGTTGTGAGGGCACACAAAGCATCTAACAAATATTTATTGAGTAATTCTGTGATATCCTTTAAATGATGGGTTATCTTCTGATGAAAGTAGAATATGAGTGTAATTTTTCAGTTCCCTGATTTTTACTTAGAAAAACAGAGGGTGAAGGGAAGGGAACAAGTATTTATATAGCACCCATTATGTGCCAGATTGTACTAAGTGTTTTATAGATATAGATAGGGCTGCTAAGGCAAAGGCGGATAAATATGTATATATCATCTCACATTTGATCTTCACAACAACGTTGGGGCAATAGGTCTAAAGATGGGTTGTATTTAAATGCCACTATATCTGCAAAACCTCCTAATACAAATTGGTGAGATGATCCTTTCCAAGCCTGAGTAGAAAGAGATGTAGTTCATCTTTAAAGAAGATAAGTTTAGTGAAGACAGAGACTTTGGGATATCAATTTTCACAAAATTCAAAAGCTGAAAAAGGCATTAGAAATCCATCCCATCCAACCTTTAACCACCCTGAAAGATAATTGGTATTTTTTTAGGTTTTGGGGATGATGGTGAAGGGTTGGCAATAATGATTTAAAAATTTGACTTGGAATAAGGTTAATGATTATTTGAATTTCATTTGCTGCATGCTTATGGCATGTATGACATTAGGTAAGATGGGCATAAAACTTACTGGATCTCAATTTCTCATCTATAAAATGAGGAAATTGGAATAGATGAGTCCTTTTTTCAGGAGTCCTTTGAAACTCTGGATATAGAATGCTATATCTCCTCTCACCCCTTCCCCACCACAAAAAACCCAAGTAGATAGAAATTGACTCTTCCTATTTAGTTCCATTTTAATGGATCTAAGCTTCCTTCCAACACTCAATCTGATTAAAACTTCTTCAGAGAAGGGGATCCTGTCAAATGTTATATTCATTATATAAAATGCTGAGTAGCTTACAGTATTTTTATCTGTGGCTCAACTGGTCCTCGATCATATTATAAAGTAAAAGTTATAAATTTATCAACCCTGTGGGATAGTTAGCTTTTGATCTGCCTCAAAGCTATAGACTACAAGCCTAGCTATTGCCAGCTACCTTGTAAATGCATGCCCTTCATCCCAATAGGGATTGGGCAAGAGAATATCCACAAATGGACCTTCACGTTTCTATTTCCCCTCTTGGAAGATAATTCAGAGCTCATGTCTTGCTGATTCTGAGTCAGAAATATTATCTTCATTGAAGAAGCCTGTTGCAATTCGAGGCAAGTAGAGATGGAATGCAAAAAAAAAAAATAGCAGCTTGGCATTATTTATGACCTTAGAGCTGGCAGTGACCTGAGAAGAAAGAATGATCTATGGCAGTTCAGTTTTTGTGACAAAGGTCAGAAGAATATCCAAAATCATGAGTGGATAGAGGGTTTTTTTAAATTAAGATTTTGGGGGGTTAATTATGTTATATAGAGATGGCAGCATGGAATCCCTGCAAAATATAGGGTCAGCCTCACCCAAAGTTCTCCAGGGTGGGTTCTAGTTTATGGGTTATCTATTACTACAAATCATTAACAGTTATATGTGCAATTTTAATCTATATTTCAATAAGTGAATTTTCACACCTGAGTTCTTCATGAAGTCATCATTAAATCTAACATCACATCCAAACAAAGGCAGAAATACAGCACAATGGTATTCCTATTAACAAAAAAGAAATATTTCAATAAAATATTCTTAGAAATTTCCCTACTATGGCTGAAATTATTCAGAAGACCTTCCACGACATCAGAAGGAGGAGTAGAGGAAGACTTTGAAAGTATCATTAAATATAATGGAGTCTAGTATGCTAAACATCACTTCAGAAAAACACATCTGGGAGTCTTGAACAAGATTGGGGATTCTTAACTTGGGATCTGTGAATTTATTTTTTATATCTTGATAACTGTATTTAATATAATTACTTTTCATTATAACCATATGCATTCAAAACCCATTATTCAAAGAAGGAATTCACAAAGCTTCTCCAGAGTGACAGAGGGATCTATGATGGGGGGGTGGGGAAGAGTAAGAATTCTTCCCCTCCCCAGACTAGAGAGAGTGGAAGAATAAAATTAGAGGTGGGAATTTTCTGGACATCTTCTTTGGCTATCTCCCATGACCAGAATATTCCTCATTTCTGTCTCCTTACTTCCTTTAAAACTTAGCTAAAGTTCAGTCTTCTGTAAGAATTCTTTCCCAGTCCTCAAACTTCGTGCCTTCTCTCCAGGTTATGTTTTATATATAGTTGTTTGCAAGTTCTCTCCTATGTGAGTTCCTTGAAAACAAGAACTGCTTTCTTGTTATTGTTTTAGAAGGGGTTTGTTTTGTTATTTTGCTTTGTACATAGTAGGTGCCTAGTAAATGCCTGTTGACTTGTTGTGGGGGAAGAAGGCTCCTCACCTTTTCTCCATTGAAATTAGGAGCATAGAGTCTGGAGAAGATTCCTATGGTAGACAGGGAATGCTCTAGCTCTAGACCTAGAAGAAGCAGGGAATTCTGGCAGAACCTACACTTGTCACTCAACCCCAATCAGAGATTGTATCTGGGCCAGCTCTCCCACTACCTTCCGAGAGAAACAGAAGGCCACATAGCAAGGAAAGACCTTTGACCCTCCTGTTTGACCAGTCTCGGTGACTAAGGTCAGAACCTTTCCTGTTTTGATGTTAGGGACAATTTTGTTAGAAAACAACAAGGCACTGAGCCTATGAAATGTAGTCAGGAAGAGATATGATTTGGAAGGGAGAGGGAGCATGTGATTTAGATCACAGGAATGGAAATATGGGGAATCTTCATTCATTCCATTATTTTACCTAGATGTGGCCCTGTTAGCCACCATCAGTTTACAAATAGAAATCATGGAGAGATATTTTTGTTGAATCTCAATAGGAATGTTGTGGTTTAGCCAGACAATGGTTGCCAAGTCATCTTCATGTGATTGATGAAAACTTTGTTTAATAACACAGCCAGTTTTGTCATAAAGGAGTTTTCATTGCCAAGGAATTTGTGAATTGAAATATCTTTGTGTTTTTGCTATTTAAAGGAAAACGAATGAGCCAAAAACAAAGTTGCTTTTGAAAAAAAGTTCCCATTTGACTGAATGTAGATCTTGGGAGTAGGAGTTTTGCTGGGGAGATGAAACAAGGAACTGTTTACATAAAAGAGTTTTTAACACTGGGTCTGTGAAGTTTGGGGTGGGGTTCTGATATTTTGATAATTGTATTTCAATATAAATTGGTTTCCTTTGTGTTTCATTGGATTCTTTCTTTTGTATTTAAAAACTTGATTCTCAGAGAATCTATATGTTTCACCACACTGCCAAGGAAGTCTATGACTCAAAAATAGAGATTTAAGAATTGCAGGTTTAGAAGATCTTGTGGAGAAAGGAAACCTCAGTCTATAAATCTGGAAACATGCAAATAAAAGGGCAGTCTACTAAACTACAGACCCTAAACTTTTTTTACTTTTCTAGGAAATCTCCCTGGCTTCTACCCCTTTTTTTTTTCCAGGACATGTGATTTCACCGATATAAGGAACTTCTAATGAGGAAAATCCCTCTATCCATAGAAATTGATGCCTCCTTTACAATTTAATCTTAGAAAGTTGCCCGAGTTAATAAAAAGTTGTGATTTGCCCAGGGTCGTACAGCTAGTAGGAGTCAGTAGCAGGATTGGAATCCAGGTCTTCCTGACTTTGGACTCAGCTATCTATGCACTATCCCAAACCGACTCTCAGTCACTTTAAAAATGGTTCTTAAGTATTAGATTCAGCCATTTGAATTCAATCATGACATAAAACTTTCTTCGGTCATATGTGATTCTAGGTTCTCTAAAACTAAACTAGTGGCATATAAGCTCCAGGATGTCCTTACCAAGATACATGTCCAGTGATGTCGACTTTATATCTGTTGTCCCTAGACCAGCTTAAGTTTAGATGGGGTCCTCTCCAAAACAGCAAGAAAGAGGTGAATTCTTAACTGTTGTCCTTTTTAAGTCATGTCATAGTAAGGAAATTAGAAATATATTGATTAGGTTTGATATACAGAATTTTGGAAGGGTGTCTCTGAGACTGGAGAATGACTGAGGCAAGGAAAACTCTTTGCATGAGCTTAGAACTTTGGAGAGAGGAGAGCAGCTAGACTTCTGACAGTTGGTCCCTGGCTTCTGGGGAGACTGGCTCAACTCAGATCCTGCTCTCTGGATTTAGCTCTGCTGGTGAGAGGGAAGAGAGAACTCTGATTTGGAGGTAGGAGGCCTAAGTCTGAATCCCCATTTTGCTATTTGACACAAATTTAACACAATTTATTATTTAACACAATGCGAACTTGGGCAATTCACTTTTAAAAAAAACTATGCCTCAGTTTCCTCATCTATAAAATTAGGGACTGGTGGTAGATTTCTAAAATTCCTTCCAGCTCTAATAATTTTGAAGGGTATTCACTTTCCTGACTGTAGAAAAACATCAAGGAGAAGAACTTGACAGATCTGCTGTTTTAAAAATTGTTTGTGAGAGGAGAAAGACCAAAGGCCTGCTTGCCTGAGCTCTGAGAGCCATCTCAGAGCCACAGTCTGGTCAGTTAGCCTTTGAGACATTTGGCTAACTGATTTGTCTACTTGGAGACACTTTTAACATAAATATTTTATTCGTATATAAGGATTTAGTTAAATTTTAGTCAGATCACGTTTTTATGAGAATTTAGCTATTGGTAAGGAGTTCAGAGAAGCTTCAAGAAACAGAAGGCTTTGCCATGAGGCAAATGTAGAAAAGTGGATGGATATTTAGTTTCCCTTTAGTGTTAAGTTTTCCTTGTTTATAATCCTTATATTCATATCTTTTAAATATAAATAAATAGATTTTTATAGATATACTTAGTCTCCAAGTAGTTGTGTACTGGCTCAGTGAAGGGTTGAAAAATACTTTGTCATCATCTAGCAAAGTATTCTCACACAATATCCTTCTTAATAACAATTTTCTATACCCAAATGCTACATTGGCCAACTCTCTGTGACCTCACTGGAGGTTTTATTGGCAGAGATACTGGAGTAGTTTTCTTTTTCCTTCTCTGGCTCATTTTCCAAAACCTAGGTAAAGAGGGTTAAGTAACTTGCCCAGGGTCACACAGCTAGAAAAAGCCAGGCTTGAACTCATAAAGTCAAGTATTCCTAACTTCAGGCCTGGAACTCTCCTATGCCACCTAGCTGCTGAATTCTTCATGAAAGACCATCTAATAAGTCTGCAGTCTGTACTTGAATAAGGAGCACCTACACTGATGAAATCTTAGATCTTTGAAATATTAGCATCATGGTCTCTTGAAACAGTGCAGGATTTGGAGGGAGGAGGCCTAAGTCTGAATCCCCATTTTGCTATTTAACACAAATTTAACACAATTTATTATTTAACACAAGGAGAACTTGGGTGATTCACTTTTAAAAAAAACTATGCCTCAGTTTCCTCATCTATAAAATTAGGGACTGGTAGTAGATTTCTAAAATTCCTTCCAGCTCTAATAATCTATGAACCTAAGTATATTTTGAGATCCCCAAGTCCAGAAGTGGCAAACATGCAGTCCACTGGTGCCTGGCACACTTCCTAGTGTGCACAAACCAGATTAAAATATAATTGGAAAATATTTAGCAAAATAAATGAAAATGTAATAAAATGTAATAGTTAATATGTGTAACGTTAATATGTGATTTTCTAAGTCAATATTTTGTGGTCACAGTGATCCTTATTTAGGGTTTAGTGACCCCTTTTTCTATTTGAGTTTGACACCACTAACTTAGTCTACATGTTACCTCTTCATTTTACAGATGATGAAATTGAGCTTCCTCAAAGCAGTGTTTAGGATTATAAACATTGTGCTAAGAACCATGTAGAATATCATTTGTCATGACAAACAAAACTCACAACAGGGGAAGAAACAAATATAATTTAGGATTTATCTCCTATTTGTATAGTTAGCAGGGAAGAGCACTATTAGATCTTAAACATAGACATAACCAGATACACAAATAAAAAACAGACCAAGAGTGAAAAAAAAAGACTTGTATGCAAGTAGAGAAGAGGCAAGCCCTGGGGTATAATGGGAGGAGCAGACACAGAGAGGAAACAGATGGGAGGAGAGAGAAAATGGAAAAGATAAGCTACATAGGTTTATCTTAAACAATTATTGAACCTCCAATTATTTTTTGTTTGGGCCTGCCTTTTTATTTGATAGGTTAATAAAAAGAGAAGTAAAGAGGTAGGAAAGTAAGAGGAAGAGGGAATGAAAGAAAGAAAATGGAAAATAGGGGAATATTTTGAGTTTTCCCAAGAATTCTGCTTCTTTCCAAAAAACTGGAACAGAATTTGGATTGTGATATTTTAGGGTGATGAATAGAATTGTTAAGCTAAGTTTTTCAGATATATTTCATATACATTTATTTGTGAATTTATATGGATTCTTAATTTACATATATAAAATATATATGAAAAACTTAAACACACACAGAGCTACCTAGGGTTATTCTTTCCCCAAAATTATTGCTTAAAAAATAAAAGATTGAAAATTTTAAGAAATATCTGCAGTATCATATCATTTCAGTTCCTGGTCCTAGAAGATGAGTAGTACTTTCAAATAGAAAAGCAAAGTATATGTTTGACTCCAGAGAGAACTGAGCATTGTCTTTGATATGAATTTCTTCCAGTTAATTATTTTTTGGTCTAGTTTGTTTCTTTCTGAGTAAACATGATTAGAAGTTTAGAACAGGGGTTTCTTAGCTTTTCTTTTTGTGTGGATTCCTTTAGAAGTCTTTTAGAAGAACTTCTAGAGACCCCTTCTCAGAATATCATTTTAAATGTATAAAGTACATAGGATTGCAAAGGGAACTAATTATACTGTAAAAGATATTTTTAAAAAACTAGTTCAGGGGGCAGCTGGGTAGCTCAGTGGAGTGAGAGTCAGGCCTAGAGACAGGAGGTCCTAGGTTCAAACCCGGCCTCAGCCACTTCCCAGCTGTGTGACCCTGGGCAAGTCACTTGACCCCCATTGCCCACCCTTACCACTATTCCACCTATAAGACAATACACCAAAATTAAGGGTTAAAAAAAAAACAACAAAAAACTAGTTCAGAGAAACACTGGTTATAAGAACCTCTAGCTTACAGGCAGTTAGGTGGCTCGGTGAATAGACAGCCACGCCTGGAGTCATCAGGTCCTGGGTCCAAAGTTGCCCTCAGACCCTGGACAAGTCACTTAACAGAGGTTGCCTACTCCTTGCCCTTCTATCTTAGAAAAGTAAAGGTTAAAAAAAACAACTAGTCCACAGAAACACAGGTTAAGAACCCCTGGCTTAGAACCAGAAGGGACTTGAAAGTCATCTATTCAAATCCCCTAATTTTGTAGCACAGGAAACTGAGGCCCATGAAAGCAAAGTTAACATGCTCAAGGCCTTCCAGGTAGTAAATTACTTGACCTCAGAGGATTCATTCTCCCTGGCGGTACCATTCATTTATCCCCAATAGAAGTGGGAAATTAAGATCACCTTGCACCTATCTACTCAAAAGTTCCTAGAGAGAAGAATAAGAATTAATTTAAGTGTTGGGAATTCAAAGGAAAAGAGAACCTGTTTCTCATTGAAAGGTAGGAGTTTTAACTGATTTTTGTCTTCTTTTTATGTGCAGTTTTTCTAGCACAGAGCCTGGCACATTTCTCATTTGATGGAACTTGAGAGCAGCGCCATTTTTTGTTTGTTACTTTTGCTTTTCTTTGTATCTTTAGCACTTAGCATAGTTCCTGGTATGCCGTAGACATTTAATAAATGCTTGTCAAATGACTTAGTAAATGTTTGTCTATCTGAATTCAGATATTAAATTTCTTCAGGTGCATTACTGTATTTTGATAACATGCTGTAATTACATGTGAATTCCTAATAACCTGGTGTCTTTACCTAAATCACCTCCCCAGGTCGTTGGTCTACAGAGCTAGAGAGCAGCTTAATTTGAGGCTATACAAATTTGTCCAGAAAGATGTAATCTAGTGCTTATATGCCAAATAGCCAAAACAACAACAACAACAAATCCCTAGCTCTTTTTTCCCCCACCATCAGCAGAAAAGTAAATGTGGAAGTATTTACACCATGAAGAAGAAAATGTCATCAGCAAAGATTCTTAAGGTAAAATGTACACTTCAGTGTTACTAGGCTGATCAAATATCTTCTTATCTTTGGAAGAGCATCCTACAGATAATTTTGTTCTTTAAATCTTAACTTGAACTTTTGTTTGTATATCTTCATTTCCAAATATATCCTGTTCCACTCTCCTATTTATCCAGGTAGCTCTTATAAGAAAGATTTTTTCAAAGAAAGGAAAAAAGCAAACAGTAAAGCCAAAAGACGAGATAACCTGAACCCATGGTCCCCCACCTTCTTGCAGACATTTTAATTAAGGACTTTGATGAAGAGAGCTCAAGTGTTTCTTCTGAGTATTCTTGATCCAGAAATCCTCCCCTTGCCAAGTTTCTGCCCCGTCAGTAGCATTTTGAATGATTGATTGCTCAGTCAACAACCTCAAGTAGTCAGACTTTTGATTTCTTGTTTATAGACAAAATGACATTTGGATATCAGGAAAAAATGATGACTAAGCTCTTGAATGAGCAATATATTCTTCCAAAATGCTGAGGTGTATATTTACAGTTCAGAACTGAAAAGTCAAAATATCGGGATGCTAAATCATTGAGACTTCTCAATTTGCCCAGTGGACATGCTTTGAGCAAGCCTTCTACAAAATCGGAAGATGAAAACATAATAGAATCTGCAAAAATAAGATAGATAGATGAAGTCATGCAGTGTTTGCAGACAGGTAGACATGTGCAAAGGGAAAAGAAATTAGATTTTGTGGTAATAGCTCAATCAGCTTTTCCCCAGAGGCTCTGAAACAGGAGAAAATGGACATATTTCAGGGCCTTTTCAATTGTAAATGATGTGAAGACCTAGAGAGGGATAGAATATTTGCTTTGATGACTGACAGGACAAGTAATATGAAACCAGCATAACAAATGATAGGCCACATTCACAGGCCAATTTAAGATTTCAAAGCAATTTACATTCATTATTTCTTTTTATTATGGGCTATCAATGTCTATATATATTCATACATTACTTCAAGGAATTCAAGAAGGTAGTTGGTCAAACTAACAAGAATTTAAGTGCCTACTAATTATGTGCCAAGTATTGTGCTTTTGGGAATACAAAGAAAAACAAAAAAAATTCCCTGCTTTTAAAGACTTCCTAATGTAATAGAGGAGACAGAAACTGTGTACAAACAATATAGATACAGGATTAAATATAGATAATCTCATAAGGGAGGCACTAACTAGCATTAAGAGGGATTGGGAAAGACTTCTTCCACAAGGTGGGATTTTAGCTGAGATTTGAAGGAAGCCAGGAGACAGAGGTGAGAAAGGAGAGCATTCCAGGCATTAGGGACAACCAGTAAGAAAGAATTTTTAAAAGTTGGTTAAAAAAAAAAAAGTTGGAAAATAGTGTTTCTTATCTGAGGAACTACATGGAGGCCAGTGACATGGGGAAAAGAGTATATTGAGGGGAGTAAAGTGTATGAAAACTAGAAAAGTAGCAGGGAACCTGGCTTATAAAGATTTTAAAAGCCAAACAAGATTTTATTCTTGATCCTAGCAGTAATAGGGATTTTCTTGAATGGGGGATGGGGATATAATTGAATGGGGGATGGTCAGAAAAGTACATTAAGAAGATCATTTTGATAGCTGAGTAGAGGATAGATTGGAATGGGAAGAGACTTGAGATCAACCAGCTGGCTATTCCAACAGTCCAGGCTGGGGATGATGAGGACTCCCATCAAGGTGGTTGAAGTGCCATAAGAAAGAAGAGTGGCATATACCAGAGATGCTACTAAGGTCAGAAAAAACAGAATTTGACAACCATTGATTATGGAGAGTGAGGATTGGTACCCAGGTTATGAGCATAAACAATGACTGATAGGATGGTGGTACTCTTGATAGTAATACAGAAGTTAAGAAGAGGGAAGTGATTAGGGAAAAAGATAACTTCAGTTTTCAACATAGGTTATTTACGATGTCTATGAATCATTCAATTTGAGATGCTCAATCAACAACAGGAATAGGAGACTGGAGGTTAGGAAAGAGGTAGGCCTGAGAATAAATTGATCTGAAAAACATCAGCAGAGAGAAAATTAAAATCCATGGGATCTGATTAGATCACCAAATGAAATACTATAGAAGGTTGAGAAAGACAAAATCGTGGGATGTACCCCAAGCAGAGACAATTTGGCTAGAGAACTAACAAAGGAGATTGAGAAGTAGCCAAATGGATTATGAGACCCAGAAAACAGTAGTGTCACAGAAAACTAGAGAGCAGAAAATGTCAAGGAGAAAGGGGAGATCAATTCTGTTAAAGGCTATGGAGAAGACAAGCAGTATGAGGACCAGAAGGAGGTCAGTAGATGGGGCAATTAAGAGGTCATTGGTAAACTTGGGAAGAGCAATTACAGTTGAATGATGAGGTCAGAAGCTAGACTGCAGGGCTCAGAACAGAAAATGAGGAAAGAAGTGGGGTCACTGAGTGTAGACAGCTTTCTCAAGGAATTTAGTCATGAGATAGCAGGTAAATTGAGGATGAAGCATTAACAACCAGAAGAATTAGAGAAAGCTCCTCTTAGGAGACAGCACTTGAGCTGAGCTTTGAAGGCAGTGAGGGGTTCTAAGAAGAGGTAAGAAGAAAGGCTTCTACATTCTCAGAACAATCTTCTTTTCTAGCCTTATTACATACTAGCCCCCTTCAATACTGTACATGCCAATTAAGACTGAATTACTAGCTGTTCCAGACTTCATTCTGAATTCTCCCACCATTTTCTAGACTGTGTCCCATGACTGTTATGCCCTCCTTCCTCATCTCTTCCAATTGAAATTCTTCTCTTCCTTGAGATTCTTCTTCCTTGAAAGATCCTATTCTTTAAATTTCCTTATTAAACTTTCTGGGGATGTCTCTTTTGCCCTAACCCAGTGATTCCCAAAGTGAGCGCTACCGCCCCCTAGTGGGTGCTGCAGTGATCCAGGAAGGTGGTGATGGCCACAGGTGCATTTATCTTTCCTATTAATTGCTATTAAAATTTTTAAAAATTAATTTCCAGGGGGCTAAGTAATATTTTTTTCTGGAAAGGGGGCAGTAGACCAAAAAAGTATGGGAACCACTGCTGTAACCCATTCTACTTTTCACTTTTATATATATATATATATTGTATTGTTATATCAAACTTTAAGTCTCTTAAAGGTAGAGGCTTTCTTATTTTTTCATTTTTTCCGACTTCTATGCCTAACACAATTTTTTTGGTCCAGACCTGTGACTTCTATGCCATAGGACAGTGATGGTGAACATTTTAGAGCAGTGGGTGATTAAGAAATGTTCTCAGGTGAGAGGGAGGGAAACAACCCAACCCCACCTTCCTCTGGCTTTCTAGTAACAAACTCTGGTGAACTCTGTGTTGGGGCAATGGTGCATGTGCCCACCGAGAGGACTCTTGAGTCCCCCCTCTGGCATACATGCTGTAGGTTCACCACTATGGGCATAGGGAATTCCTGGTAAGGAAACCATCCCTCCCCATGCCCATGAGCCACTTTTCTGCAATATATAGTCTTAAGAAATTTGCCTGGCAGTGCTGAGAGGATGTGACTTGTCTAGGGTTACAAAGTCAGTACATGTCAGGAGAAGGACTTGACCTTGACTTGAGGATAGTCTGCCCTTCTATGGTCATATTGCACATAGTAGATGCTTAATAAATATTTGTTTAATTGAATAGTACACCCAATGGTGGACTGCCCAAGTCAGGAAAATAAGAGTAGCACATACCTCCCAGGTTATCAGAACTGCATGATATCAAAATATGTTTGACACTATTGAAAAAAAAGCATGGTGCTGCTTCCATGATTCCTTATCCCCAAGCAGTTTCCCTCAGATTCCCTAGTAGTTGTATTTGAGGTTGCACTATTGTCCTGTATGAATTGGCCTGTAAACTTCCCCTGTAAACTGCCCTCAACAGATTGCCTCTTTACTGCTGGACTCCTGGTTATGTAGAGGCTTTTAGGAATGACATCTTTTAGCTAGAATACAGGCTTATATAAAAATATAACCAAGAGTGTCTCGTCACCTTAAAGAATGTTATTCTGTGGGACTTACTATGAGCTACTTCTATATGGAAATATTTTATAAGATGGTTGCTAATTTGTGATTTATGCCATCCCATTTGCACATTTACATAGCTCCTCCATATATGGTTATGAACTTGAGGAGGAGAATACCTCATGCTTGTGGTTACTTCACGAACTCAGTATAGAATCTTTCTCCCTTCCCTCCCTGAGCCCCAAACTCCCAGGAATTACAATTTGATCTTTCTGGAAATATGTTTGAAAGTTTGATGTGCAGATTTTCATTGCTCTCCTTTTTCATTTTTCTTTTTTGAAACACATATAAAGAGTTTTGTCCAGCCTTTTAATATGTTTGATATTACTGGAAGAAAGCATGGTGCTGGTTCCATGGTCCCTTATTCCCAAGCAGAAAGCACCAAGCCTTTTTTTTTTAATTATTTTAGAATCTCTTTAAATAAAATAGACATTTATAGCTTCACATTTTCCAGCTTCATATTCCAAGCTCATGAAATAGTCTTTATATAAACTAATCTGTTCTTTCAGTTTGCCTGGGGAGGCAGTTTTCCAGATTATAAGGGATAGGTCAATTTGAAAGAGATTGCAAGAAATTTGTCCTACCAAAAAAAAGAAAAAGGTACAGTGGGTTTCATATAGATCTGCTCTTTCTAAAAGCTAAAGTGATCCAATGAAATGAAATTTAAAAAGCAAGATTCTTTAGGAAAGCTTTCATCCTTACAGTGTTGCTTTTTATATCTTTTCTTCCTTTGACTTTAAAACTAAGACAAGAGAGCAGACTACCTGCTCGACGTGTAAGTAATACATTTGAACAACAGCAAAGCCATTAGCTTCTTCATAGACAAAAATCAGTAGAGAAGGAAATGGCAAACCATTCCAGTAGCATTACCAAGAAAATCTAAATGGTGTCACTAAGAGTTGGACCTGACTACAAAATGACTTAACAAGAAGACCAAAATCAGACACTCTCTTCCCATCACCCCATCACTGGAAGACATACTTCTCCCAATATTATGCCTTGTTTCTGGACCTTCAAATCTGAACCCTTCTTTTATGAAGCCTTGGCTTTAATATTTGTTCTTAATTTTTAAGTTATATTCATTCATTTATTATTTTTATTATATTTAATATTTTCCTACCAGATGATTATGCAATCATTACTCCTTGTGGCACTGTTAATTCTAGGAAAAGCTAATGTGCATTAAAGTAGATTCCTAATAGACAAGATTGATCATACCTCATTTGTCCATTCAAGATATCCTTAGCTTTTGCAGATCTCACTTATTGTCTTTTAGAACAAACTCTAAGACTAGGTTATTTCTTCTGGGTTATTTCATCACTATCTCTTATTGTTGTGCCTAGGGCTTCCTCAATGACTTTCCTATTTTTTTCTTTCTCAAACCAACTCAAGGAAAGGCACAAAGACACACACAATAAATATATACACAGAATAAATATATATGTACATACATACACGTATTATTTATTTGTATTATATATAGAGAGAAATCAATAAAAAAAAAAGGATGGTTATAATTGATTTGAAGATAAAAACCAAAGATCCCATTCAGTTCAGCATGTAGAGAATGTCTATTATGTGCCTGGCTCTATGCCAAATGTTTCCTGACATCAAACAGTTTATTCCCTTGGGGGCTTTAGCAGCAAACAGAAAAGGTGATGGTAATTAGGTCTTACAGTGACAGAGTGCTGGACCTGGAATTGAGAAGACCTGAGTTCAAATGTGCCCTCAGATACTTATTAGCTGTGTGATCCTAGACAAGTCACTTAATTTCTGTCTGCCTCAGTTTCTTCATCAGTAAAATGAGGATGATAATAATGGCACCTATACTCCAGGGTTAAGAGGATAAACTAAGATAAATTTGGCAAAACATTTTGCAAACCTTCAAGTGCTATATGTACTGTTCCATGATTGATTTTGTAAATTAGAAAAACTTGAAATTAGAGAAGGAAAAGATGAAGGAAATAGGTCTTAATCATGTGATTTCATTCATAGAGAAAAATTCCAGGTGAAGGAGCTCCTTCTACTAATGTGGATAGGTACCTTCTCTACAACTTACAGTCTTAAAGAGTTGTTTTGAGCATTAAAAGGTTAAGTGACTTGCCCTGGGTCATACAATCAATAAGGATGAGAATCAGAATTGGAGAAGAGAGCCACTAGAATTAATTGTAAAAAGGAGGGACAAAGTCTGATCTACAATTTAGGAAAATTGTTTTGGCAGCTATGTAGCAGATGCTTTGGAAAAGACCCTTGAGTCAGGAAGACTGATAAAAAGGATTGTTTTTTTAATAGTCTAGGCCAGAGATCTGAACACTAGGGTGGTGATTATGTGAATAGAGAGGAGGAAACAGAGGCTAGAGATATTGTAGAGATAGAGTTGACAAGTTTGGGGCAACTAATTGGATATGTGGAATGAGAGACTGTTAGGAGCTGAGAATGATATTGAGATTGTGAACCTGTGTAAGTAGAAGGCGATGCCCTCAACCATAGTTAAGAGTAGCACTAGCAACTCCCAATCATATAGCACCCATTATGTGCTAGGCATTGAGCTTAGCATTTTTTTAAAGGGAAGTGGAGGGACAGGTTAGTGGCACAGTGGGTAGACCACTAGACTGGAGTGGGGAGGACCTGGATTCATATTTCTGACCTCAGCAAGTGGCAAACCACTGCAGTATTTCTGCTGGGAAAACCCTAAATGGGGTCATAAAGAGTCAGACCCAACCAAAAAGGCAACTGAACAATAATATAAGACTGAAAGGGTCCTAAAAGACTTCTAGAAAGTGGAAGGACTTGCTATATATAGTTCTATGGAAAGAGTTTTTAAAAATCCAAACTTGGTTTAGTCCAACTTTTGTTCTTAGCCAATGACCATTGGCACACCCACACTTGCTGTGACCTACATATAGCTCTGAGGCTACTGTGCTAGTTGAATTCCTGATGGTGGCTTCTTGTTACACATAAATATTAGTCTAGGCTTTCCTATCAGGGAGAAGAATTTTCTTGTTCAGCCTTGAGAGGTCCATATAGTAGATAGAACCCTAATTCTGGAGTAAGGAGACCTAGATTGAATCCAGTCTCCGCTTCTCACTATGTGACCTTTGGCAAGTCATTTAAACTCTGAGCCTCAGTTTTCTTGTTTGTAAAATGAAACAACTATAAAATGAGATTCTATGTACTATGAAATATTGGCTAGACTGCTAGACTTGGGAACTGGATGCTTTTGGCCTGGGTTCAAGTACTGCCTCTCACAATTACTAGTGTATGACAATGACAGATAAATTGGTCTGTTTTCTCATCTGTAAAATGGAGATAATAATACTTGGAGCTACCTCACAGGACTATTGTGGGATTGACTGAGATGATTATGTAAAACTACTTTGTAAATTTTTTAATGCTATAAATGCCAATCATTATTAAAAGGAAAAGAAAGAAAAGGTCTTTTAGAGACCTTGACTCCCTCAATATTCTCAGCCCTAGCTACTGAAGGAAGGAGAGAGCAATAGCCTTGAGAGATGTAGGGAAAACGAGTACAAGATTTGGATTCAAAACACCTAGGCTTGAATCCAGACTCTGCCATCAAGCTTGACTAGTTCCCTTTACCCTCTGTACCTCAGTTTCTTAATGAGTAAAATAGAAAGAGTAAATTAGATGACTTCCCTTGTAACTCTAAATCTGTGATCCTATGCAAAGAGAAAAGAAGAGGGGTGGGGGAAAAGAAGGCCCGAGGAAGGAAGAGAATAGAAAGCCTACATGGCATAGTAGGTAGAGAACTAGCCTTGAATTAAGAAGACTTGAGTGAGATGCTTGACTTGGACATTTGCTGTGTGACCATAGGTGAATGAATCACTTAGCCTCTCTGGACCTCAGTTTTCTCATTTATAAAATGAGGAAGATAGGTTACATGACCTCTTAGTTCCTTTGTAGCTCTAAGCCTAAGATACTCTTCATGTCAAGAGTCTCCATGTATATAACAAGGCTCTTTAGCTTAAGTACCTTTGATTTGCTGATTGGCTGAACTGATCAGAATGGATATTTCAAAATTCTTGCACATGCATCTGGAATTTTTATAGTCATAATTTGACACATTTGTAGTAAATATTTAGATCCTACTCCTCCAGTTTTACATCCCCTTAGGACTCTAGGGGTGTCCTTGAGGGTGACTTTCTCTAACTTTATCAGCTCAATACCTCTTTCTGAAATGTTCTTCCCTCCCACTGTTAGCCACCAATGATTAGTTAGCACAATGATTAGTGCCCCAGTTCTTTTTTTTTTTTTAACCCTTACCTTCCATCTTAGAATCAATACTAAGTATTGGTTCTAAGGCAGAAGAATGGTAAGGGCTAGGCAATTGGGGGTAAAGTGACTTGCCCAGGGTCACACAAATAGGAAGTATCTGAGGCCAGATTTGAGCCCATGACTTCCTGTCTCTGGGCCTGGCTCTCAATCCACTGAGCCACCCAGCTGCTCCCCCCCCCCAGTTCTTTTTAATCAATTAATATCAATTAGATTTCACAAAAGAATATTTACTTTGAAGATGTAGCAAGAAAAATAGTGTATATGTATTCCTCCTTCCCCCATACTTGGGAGCACACTCTCCCCTTATACTGTTCTAGTCCCTAGAGAAAGTTGGGCAGACAGCACAATTTCTACATTGCGTTTGTCCCCACCCCTCCCAGGTTCACTTCCAAATGTGGTGTGGCCAGCAAATGAATGAGTCTGTGTCTGTGCTACTTTGGGGTTAGGTCAAGCAAGTCACTTGACACTCTGACTTTCAGACTCTGGTGGATCATTTTCCTCATCTTTAGAACATCATAAAGTCATCGCCATCTCCAATTTCCTTCACCTAAAATAAGACTGAACAAATGGAAAGAAGGAAAGAGCAGAGGTCTGTAGCCTCAAATGAAAAATGTCCAGGGTTTCTCCCCTTTTATAATTGCCTCTCAAACGAATGACTACTCGGCAGGAAAGAGACTCAGTGAGGAGAAGATCTTAGTTAACTGGTGCCTTCTGTAGCTCTAATTACAAAGCCAATCAATAGTTTGTTGCCTTAACACATTGATAACAGACCAGAACCACTTATAGAGCATCTGCACATGTTCCAAACTGGAGACCAAGGCACTTCCATTACCTGTCATCACATCTTACAGGAGTCCCAGTATCTTCCACATGAGGAACTGTATCAGTCCCTTCTTGCCCTACAAGTTACATATATGTACGTAACATATTTTATATTCATACGTATGTTAATCCCTTTACATACATAAAGGAAATGGGAAGTGGGAGAGAAATAAACTAGCCTAGGTATTTTGATGACTCTTAAAAGACCACTAAATGGTTGCCGGTAGTGATGAGAATTGGAATCCAAAATATAGACTAAAGATTTTGGTTTCTGGGATATATTTGCTCTTATTCTATTGAAGAAAGTAACACTTCAATGGAGCCTCAGATGGCCTTTAATGCCAAACAACCTTAAGTGTTCCCTTCTTTCACTATGAAGGATCCCAGAAGTGGTTTGTCCCTTTGATTCTTTAAAGCAATGAATGATCTCACTTCCATGAGCAAGTGATAACATCTAATGCTAGAACACCTTTAATAGGTTGCCTGGTATTAGAATGTTAGAGACTATATGGGAGCCACCTACTGACTCAAAGTAATCATTTTACTCAGCATGTGTACATATACTCACGTACACAGACAAGAGGGTTTATGTTCTAAATCCTTACCAGCTGATCATGGAGCCATGACAGATTCACTCGACATAATCCTCTCTCAGACTAGGTTTTTGCTGGAAAAAAATCTCATACTTGTTTCAGAGAAATATAAGATGAGGTCAGTTCCCAGTATTTAAAAGTCCTCAAGGTATTATATTTTGAATATGTTTTTTCTTGCTTTGGAAAAAAAAACACCCACAATTAAAAGAATAACTCTAAAACAGAAAATTGTTTTATTACCTGAGAGGAAGTGATCAACAGCCTTAGGCAAAAATGCTCATGTTTGCTATTAAAATCAACATTTTAAAGATATTAGAACTAGCTATCTCTTCCCAAGTTTTCATTGTGGTCCTCTGTAGTAACTCCAACTATGGTATTTGATCTGTTCAAAGCATTCATTAGTTTCTTACCAACTCTGACCATTTTGGAATATCCTTTATGTTTCACAACTAGTCCAGGAAATTAAAATTAAGAAACTAGGGCCCAGTGTAATCTCTTCTATCCTCTCCCTAAAATTTATCCCAAAAAAGTCAGTGATACTCAAAAATGGGTCTTTAACAAACTTTTAGGATCATTGGCACACTACTCAGTGATCACCTGCCTGAGAGCTTCCCAATATTTGCAAAAGAAAAGGGACATGTGGTGGTGAGGAAGAAAGATGGGACTAGTGTACTATAAAGAAGAAGGGGAAATAGAGCTAAGAACAAGAAAATCAAAGAGAAAGGGGGAAAAGGGGAGAAAGTCTTGAGGCACCCCATTCCCAAGCATTGCCAGCCACAATTGTTAGTTTTCCACTGGACAAATCAACACAATGGGGGAAAAGATGTGTGTGCAAAGGGGTAACAGTTGCCAAATACTAGAGCAGGGTTCTTATTTTTTTTTCCTCTCTCACAGACCCCGTTAGTAGTCTGGTGAATCCTAAGGACTCTTCAGAATAATGGTTTTAAAAATGCATAACATAAAATACCTAAAAACTACTTGGTCACTAATAAAAAGGGAGACCATTTATAATTAAAGTTCTCAAAATATTTTTAAAAATAAATTTATGGACCCTCCCCCCACCAGCATTAAGAACCTCTGAATAAGAAGGATAAAGGAGAACCAGCACAGTATTTAGAACCAGAGGACCTAGACTTGCATCCACTTACTTCATGTGTAACCTTGAGCAAATTATTTAAGCTTTCTGGGACTTAGTTTCCTAATCTGTAAAATGAGGAAGCAAGACTAGATAATGTCCCTTATAGCGCTAAAACTATTCTGAAAGAAAAGATGGGACAGAAGAAAAAGGGAAGGAAGACAGGAAAGAGAAATAGGCAAAGAACCCAGCATGAGAGAGGCAGAGAAATGAGAAATTGTGGGGAGGGAATGGAAGGAGGAGATGACAGAAAATGCCAGGGCTATAGCCAGGGCAGATTATTCCAGTCCTGGCAGCAATTAGAGGTGACCCATTTGGCAACAAGGGCAACTCTGGGGGAGTTGTCACTCGGTTCCACTTCAGCCAACACCTCATCCTGAGCAACTCTGCCTGAGGCTGGAGCTGCCTGGTTCCATCCAGTCTAGGAGAACGGGTGACTGTCTTTTCCCCCCTTGCTGGGCAGCCTGGGCAGGGCTGCCTTGCCCAGGGCCCTTGGGGTAATGCCAAACTGGTGCCTCCAGGCTGGAACTAGAAGTTTTTGTGCCCCCACCCCTCCTGCTGGGCTCTTGCTTTAGCTCCAGCTTTGGCATGCATTCCCTCTTTCTCCATATCCCTCCTCTTCCTGCCTGGCTGGAGGGCAGGATCATGAACACACCATCAGCTTGTGCAAATCTCCTGAAACCCCAACCAGTCCCTGGGGTTCATCTTTCCCAGATACATTAAAATAAAATTCCCCATTAACTCACTCATCTTCTGCTCTAACATTCCACAATTGTTAATGTCTTTTTTGATGGGGGGTGGGGGGGAAGAGAGAAAATTCTATGCAAATATTTCTTTAATATGTTTCATCATTAAAAGGAGTTGGATTTTTATAATGGTTTTTCTTTAATATTCTTTTTCTTTCCCAGAAAAAAATGTTATCGCTCAACCAGTATTTGTTTTTGAAAACAGAGATCAATCTTTTAAGGTAAACTCTTTTTTTTTTTTTTTTAAACCCTTGTACTTCGGTGTATTGTCTCATAGGTGGAAGAGTGGTAAGGGTGGGCAATGGGGGTCAAGTGACTTGCCCAGGGTCACACAGCTGGGAAGTGGCTGAGGCCGGGTTTGAACCTAGGACCTCCTGTCTCTAGGCCTGGCTCTCACTCCACTGAGATACCCAGCTGCCCCTAAGGTAAACTCTTGATAAAATATTCTCCTTCTCTTTCTCCCTCCCTCTCCATCTTCTTCCTCACTTTCAACTTCTCTCCTCCCCTCCTTCTTTGTTGGTCTATTTTCCTATGAAAGAAATCTATATAACAAGAAAATCTTACTGAAAGGAAATACTTTTTTTTTCATTTTTTTTACTTTCATCTTTCTTTTTTTTTTTTAATTAATTTAGAATATTTTTCTATGGTTACATGATTCATGTTCTTTCCCTCCTCTTCCCCCCCCCCCAACTCCCAGAAATACTTACTTTAAAAAAAAACTTACTCTTAGTCTTAGAATCAATCAATAAGTATTGGTTCCAAGACAAAAGAGCAGTAGGGGTAGGAAATGGGGGTAAGTGACTTGTTCAGGTCACACAGCTAGGAAGTATCCAAGGCCATATTTGAACTCAGGAACTTGGTCTTTAGGCCTGACTTTCTCTCCCCTGAGCCACCTACCTGCCCCTATACTACTTTTAGACCCATTCTTCATCAATTCAGTATTTTCCTTTAAACTGAGCTAAAAGACCCTTAGACACATTTCACTGATTCCAAAGGGTGTTTAATGTTTTCATCTCTCTGGACATCACACACAGATCATGTCCTTTGAGAAGCACTATTATTTACAAGGAATAAACCCATTTTGCTGCCGTTGTTGCTTGTTTGCCCCTTTTGGGGGTGGGGTTCATCTTTGGATAATTAATCCAGGGCACATAAAACCTGTATACAAACTTCTAACCTAGTAGTCTGTCACTCATCTAACCAGAGGAAAAAGAGGCAAGGAAGCTGCTTTGTCCTAATCCTTTTCTTTGTTTTAAACTGTATCTACCTGTCTTTAGGAGATTCAGCTTTATAGTGAAAAGATACAAATCTGAAATAAAAAAGCAAAAATCCAGATCTCATGGGCATCTTTGTTTATTTCCAGAGGCCGGCTGAAGACACTCTTGACAACGTAGAATACGGTAATAACTTATCCTGAACTTCTAAAATAATCTCAATATAAAGGGAGAGAATATAATACATTGGCATACCTCTATCATATTAATAATGAATTGTTTTCTTTTATGAATTATACCTCTCTGATGTTATCATTTCTGTTTCAAGATGACAAAGATGTTCTTTTCTTCACGCATTATTCCTGGAAAGACGGTTGATATAAGACCTTGCCACATTTATGATACTATTGTATTAATTAGAATTTTGTACCCTGGACTTCATCCCCCAGAAGTCCTTCAGTGTTTCCCAGAATGCCTTTTAATCTCTCCACCACGTTGTGTGGTCATGTATTGTTTATAAGCTCTGTAAGTTCTTCCTCTCTCCCTCTCTCTCTCTCTCTCTTCACAACAGGGGGCTAGTTTAGGTAGTTTTTTACTTTAGTTATTATTAATAAAACTTTATAAAATATAATACTTAGTTATTGTATGTTAATTTTAATCTTTACACTATTCACATTGCCTTGTGAATGGACTACCTGCAGAACTGTCTCCTTTCCCTCTTGGTTTTATCATAATGTTTTTGATCTTTTTTAAACCCTTAAGGAATTAAGGGTGAGGCCATGGAGGTTACGCTTGCCCAGAGTCACACAACTAGGAGGTATCCAAGGTCAAATTTGAACCCAGGGCCTTCTCCAGGTCTGGCTCTTTATCCACCGAGTCACCTAGTTGCCCCACCATGATGTTTTTTTAATGAAACTGAAACTATGTCATAATGAATCTTTTTTATCTATATATGATGTGCCTATAGTTTATAATGTCCCAGCTGTTATCATCAATGTTACAGTATTTAAAATTATACCTAAAGTGTCTCTTTGGAATACTTGAGCAATACTTGAACAATGTTTATGAAACAAATGATACTTAGTCTCTAATCCACTGCATGAGAAAAGAGGCTGTAATTTTATGGTGAAAGATTTCAGTGCTCATTTCACATTGTATTTCCTCCAGGACTCTCTGGCTCTTCAAGAAAACGGACAAGATCTTCATCTTTCACTTTCTATGCTGCAGATACCAATCAAGGTATTCTTCTTTACTTTACTTCTACCAATTCATTTTCTTTTCAAACAACTTTCTGATTTTGATTGCTATCTTTAGTTCTTATGTTTATTTATGAATGCAGCCCTCTGCCTCCCTTACTCAGCAAGTGACTCACAATTAAGAATAAAAGGTGGGGGGGGATAGTGCAGACTAAATGGGTCAATGGATTGAGAGACAGGCTTGAGAAAGGAGGTCCTGAGTACAAATCTGGCCTCAGACACTTCCTAGCTGTGTGACCCTGGGCAAGTCACTTAACCCCTATTGCCTACCCCAGTGATGGCAAAACTTTTAGAGGAGTGGGTGATATGAGAAATGTCCTCAGACACACATGGAAAGGGAGAGGGGAGCAGTCCAGCCCTGCATCCCTCTGGCTTCCTAGTAACAAACTCTGGGCTGGGGCTATGGCCTCTGGCAAGCATGCCATAGGTCCACCACCATGGGTCTAGCCCAGTAATGGAGAACCTTTTAGAGATGGGAGTGACAAGCTCCACCCCCCCCACCCCCAGATCACGTGACATGCCCACCCCTCCTCAGTGATTGAGTGCCTTTCCCATCCCCCCTTGGGAGTTCTGGACATACCCCCCCCCCATACCCCATATAGGGGAGGGAAAAGAAGAGCTCTCATTGGGCTGCTGGGTGGAAGGGTAGATGAAGTGAGGAATGTCCTCAACAAGTGTAGAGAGGGGGAGAGAAGTGGCCTGAGCACTCCACTCCCCTCCAGTTCTGCCACCTATGAGCCACCCACCTTACCCATTGGACGGCTGGGCAGAGGGGTGGGGTGTGTGAAAAAATGTCCTCAGACACATGGAGAAGGGGAGGGGAGCAGCTCCGCCTGAGTCCCTCTGCCTTTTTAGTAAGGAAATCTGGTGGGGAAGGAGGGCAGGCAGGCGGGCAGCCAAGTGCCCACAGAGAGCTTTCTGCATTTTGTCTTTGGCACCCATGCCACAGGTTCACCATCACTGGTCCAGGCCTTACTACTCTTCTGACTTGGAACTAATACATAGGATTGATTCTAAAATGGAAAGTAAGGGTTTTTTTTTTTAAAGAATAAAAGAAAAGAAAGCTGCTTAACAAAACTAACCAACACATCAGCTGAGTCTCACAGCATATGCCATGTTCCTTCCACCTCTTCCAATTCATCCAGTGAGAAATAACAGAACATTTCCAGTTAGAATCATTTTTTAAAATTATCATTTTAAAATGACATTTTGTTCTAAGAATTCTATTAGCTACTGAGTTGTCAGTAACTTAAAGAGAATGTGTGCATTTTCTTGCTATGTCTTCCTAATTAGTTGTAATATATATCTCCCCCAATTAAAAAAAAAAACCTCCCAACAAACCAATTAACTTCATTTTCAAATATCTTTTCAGAGTCAACAACCTCTCAAAAACGAATAAGATCATCTTCCTTCACTATCCTTCCTACATTTCCCCCTTCCCAACCAGGTAATAGTTTTTGAAGTTTCTAGTCTGATGGTCTAACCTGAATGACACACATTGTAAACATGACTCACCTCTTCATTTTCACCTTCTAATGTATTTTAAATATTTTTGTGACTTTAACTACATGTGTAATTAAGTAGAAGTCAAACTGAAATGTTATATACAGTAAAATTTTGTGAATTCAGACTGTATTAATTTAAACATTATATTTTTATATCCTAAATACACAACCTTATAATTTATTAAGGGCTTTCATATTTATATTACAGTTTTGTGGAATAGAAGTGTATTTTATTTATTAGCACCCACTTGTTCATTGATGATGTATGCACTATCCAAAAGTAATTAAACTATACTTACATAAATAATATCCTTTAATCTGGGATTTTTTACTTACTCCAACAGCACTTTCCCATTCTTCTGAATTAATGTTGAGTTGTTTCATTAAAATGGTTTATCTGCATTTCATATCCCTTCACGTGAAGTTTCTGTCAAGTCTAAAATGCTTTCTCCCATTAACCATGACTTGTAGGAATCCCTAAATTTCTTCAAGCTTCAGACTGGATGCCTTTCCTGATTCCCACAGGTGTTAAACATTCTCTCCTCCTCCAATTACCTTGAATTTATTCATCCTTTTGTTTTTATATCCCTATCTGTCCTGAGGATAGTAGGCTCTTATGATTTTTGAATTGAACCAATACTAAATTGAATCAGAATATTTGAAACATCACTCCTCCAGTAAAGTATTAACTCCTTGAGTGTAGGGACCATTTTATTTTTTACTTCATATCTCCAAGGACTAACATAGTAGCTTGAGCATAATAGATGGCTAAAATGTTTACAACAGAATATTTATAATGTTGAGATGTCGCTAATTGTACTTAAATTATTACTTGAATACTCTGATGTCTGAGGAAATGGATTCAGATTCCAGGTCTGGTGTTTCACTATGATGTAGTATTCTATTAAAGGAACTTGGGCAAGTTACTTAACCTCCTTAGTCCCAGTTATCTCATCTATAAAATGAGTGAGCAGTCTCTGATGTCACTTCCAGGTCTAAATCTAAATCCAGGTCTAAGTTATCTCAGGCTGACAGGTTCTAGTCAAATAGTAATAAGAACTGAGCAATTATTAAAAGCATTTTTGTTGTACAGTCATGCTCAATACTTTATGACCCCATTTGTTGACCCCTTTGTTTTCTTGGCAAAGACATTGCAGGTGTGCCATTTTCTTCTCCAGCTCATTTTACAGATGAGGAAACAGAAGCAAATAAAATTAAGTGACTTGCCTAAGATCACACAGCTAGTAAGTGTCTCAGGACAGATTTGAACTCAGAAAGATGAGTCTTCCTAACCCCAGACTAAGTACTCTATCCACTGTGCCATTTAGCTCCCCTAATTAAAATATAGTCTGCCCTACATAGTACACACTACAAAAACCAACCTTGCCAAATGAGAAAAAGCATGTGCCCTGATTTAAAAAGATTAATGCATCAACACTTGGAAACCATAGATGTAGTATAACAAATGAAATTCCTATTCTTCATTCCCCTATTGGGGATTTCAAAGACTAATCAATTACTCTAAGCTCTACTGATCATTAATAATATGCTAGGCATCAGTGAGACTGAATTTTGCCTACTTAAAGGAATATTAATCCAAGTATTATTTATGTAGCACTTTAAGGTTTACAAAGCAATTTACATTATTACAAAATTACATTATTACAAAGCAAATTACATTATCTTTGCAACAACCCTGTGATCTAGATAATACAAATGTTATTTCCATGTTACACATAGGGGAACTGAAGCTCAGAGAACATAAATGATTTTCTGAGACTCATAAGAAGTGTCTGAGTGAAAATTTATACACTGGACTTTTCCTGATTCCAGGTCAAATGCTCTTTCTATAACCCTACAGTGCTTGTTATATAATTGGCAAAGTAAAAGCATTAGAAAATGATATTAACATTAGGGGAAATCTAATGTAATCTAATAGTAGTAATGGTGGCGATGGTAGCATTTCTTTTTGTTGTACAAAGGACAGAATTTTCAAGCTCTTGGGAGAATGAACAACAGGAAGTGGATATGTTCAGATCTATATAGTCTTAATAATAAGAGCCATTTATCTAAATCTTAAATTGGAAAAGCCATTATTATCAAAGCAACCTGATGTGTGATTCTCTTCCCACCTTCCATTCAAATAAATATTCATATACTTAGAGGACTCAATTCATATTGCCCCCCATAATCCAAATTGATTCCATGGTTTTCCATTAATATTTGGCAAATACCTTTAGCAGAAGTACTCAAGGTGTGGTCAGCAACCCCCTAATGGTCCCCAAGACCCTTTCAGTAGGTTATCAGGATCAAAACTATTTTGTAATAATACTAAGTGTTGTTTGCCTATTAAAATTCTTCTTCCTTATCCAACTTCATGTATGAGGATGGATTTTCTTCATATTCTGTAACCAAAACAATGTATCTCAACAAATTGAACACAGAAGCAGCTCTGAGAATCCTATTGTCTTCTAAGTCACACATTAAAGAGATTTGCAGAAATATGTAAAAGCCACTCTTCTCGCTTTTTTTTTTGTTTTGGAAAATAGTTATTTTTCATCAAAAATGTTGTTATTACATGTAATGGGCTTATTGTTATTTTAAATGAATTAATAAATGTTTTAAAATTTTTATTGGTTTTAATTTCTACTATGGGAACTGTCAATAGATATAATCTATGTAAACAACAGCTCTTTAGGGTCCTCACAAAATTTTAAGTGTTTAAAGGAGTTCTGAGGTCAAAACTTTAAGAACACTGGCCTATAGAGTGCTTGATATTGCTTGCATTTTTTACATGTGGAGACCTATTGAAAATTATAGGAACAATTCATATCTTAATCCTACATCAACATCTACCTCATGCTGACAATTACACACTTTTTGAAGAGTTAAAAGGCTATAATATTAAGTTTAAAACATAATAATAGAATCTGAAGGCCTCCTGTGTATTAAGTTGATCCTTTGTAGGAAATTTACAAAAGGATAGGAGGGAAGGAGGGGAAGGAATAAGTATTTACATGATGCTTCTTATGTGCTGTGCACTGTGCTAAGCACTTTATAAATATCATCTCATTTATTCCTCACAAACAACCCTAGGAGGAATGTTCTAATATTATCTCCATTTTACATGAGGAAACTGAGGTAAATAGTTGTTAAGTGACTTGCCCAAGGTCACATAAAAGTATCTAAAGTAGGATTTAACCTCGGGTGTTCTTGACTCCAGCATTCTATCTACTGTGCCACCAAAGAAATGAAAAACATGATATGGTCGGCATGCGTTTTGCTCCAGTGGAAGAAATACACCTATCTCTTGACGACGTCTCTTAAAGCAGCCTGATATAGTGGTCAGCCTTCTAGTTTTAGAATTGGGAAAGCTGGGCCCAAATTGAGTCTCTAACATTTACTAACTGTGGGAACAAAGGCACGTGTCTTAACTTGTTTGATCCTCAATTTCTCAGTTTTCTTATCTATAAAAAGGGTGGTTGTGAAGATCCATTGGAATAATTCGTATAAAGCTCTTTGTAAATCATAAAATGACAGTTACTGTTACTAATGATCCAGCAAATGTACATTTACCTACTATATGCCAGGTATTGGACAAAAGTCCAATAGTCTCTGCTCCCAAGGAGCTTACATTCCCTTGGGAGAAACAATGTATATGTATTTAAGTTTATACAGAATATATACAAGATAATTTTTAAGGGAAATAGGGACACTAACAATTGAAAAGGCTCAGGAAAAGCCTAATGTGAGCGATATTTAAACTGAATTTTAGAGGGAAGTAAGGATTCAAAACAGAGTATTCCACCCCTGCCCCAAATACCCCTTTTCCTAATTTTCCCATTTTGTTTTAGGAAACCACCATTCTTTTAGTTACCCAGATTCACAATCCCAGAGTCATCCACAATTCCTCACCCTCTTTCACCCCACAAAACCAACCAGTTGACCAGTCCCTACATCTCTCCCATCTGTTCCCTTTTCTCTACCTAGTCACTGCCCTAGTCCATCATTACCTCACCCAAACTACTGAAATAACCTCTTATTTATTGGGTCTCTCTGCTTCATATTTTTCCCCCTCTCTGATCCACCTTCCCCATAACATGAGTTCTATTTGTTATCAATATGATTGTGGCTCCATCAAAGTATTGTCAATTAGTATTTATTAAGCACCTACTACAAGCCAGCCTCTATGGATACAAAGGCAAAAGACAGTCCCAGATTCCAAGGAGCTCACACTCTAATGGGGGAGACAATAAAAACACCGATGTTTAAGCAAGCTCTATATAAGATTAAATGGAGATAATCTGGACAGGCACTGACATTGAGGAAGATTAGGAAAGATTTCTTATAGAAGGTAAGATCTCAAATGAGACTTGAAGGAAACCTGCAAAGGCAAGAGGTAGAGAGAAGGAAGGAGAATATTCCAGGCCTGGGGAAATGTTAATATTTTATAATATGAAAAGAAAATTCATTTTCTGTGTGTTCATTGACCATACATTTAACAATGCAGCATAAATGGCCCTGTTATTTACAATACTAAAGAAAAGTAATTGTCCATCCAGACCAGATCCTTCATCATCTGGGATTTTCCTTAGTATACCATCTCTTATACCTTCTCTTCCCTCCAAGAACTTGCATTAACAATTATTCACTGACTTTGGAGCTTTATCCCAAATGATAATAAAATGTCAGAAATTAACCTAAGCAACAAAGTCATTAAGTGATAACAGCTTGACTATTAATAGAGCCAAAGAAATCTCAATAAAGTCCTCTAACGATCCTTTGAGAGGTGAAAGCTTGCTCATTTGTTTTTTTTAATGCCAATAGTGACATCTATTGGTACATTTACCACAGGGCAGCTAGACTCCCAGAATGCAGGAATTGGCAAGCAAATCAGTCTCACAGCTAAAAAAAAATATTTTAAATAATCAGCATAAGGAAACGTTACGATGACATTAAAATAATGCAATGTAGAGATATTTATAAAGATTTATATAAGAAATGTGAAGCAAAGCAAGCTAAAACAATATCCACAGTGACAACTATTGTCTAAAAAAAAAGAGATCGTTGTAAACACTACATCTATTTTGTGCCAAGTGCTAGGTGACAAGAACATAAAAACAATCAAATGAAAAAGAAATAATCTGTGCTTTCAAGTGGTTTATCTTCTAAGAGGGAGGATATAAGATAAAGGAAAATCAAAAGGTGGCACAGAGAAAGTGGGCAATGATAGTAGCAAACCTTATAAGAGAAACACTGACAGGTTAAGATTTACATAGTATTATATATTATTACTTTTGTTCCTGATAATAATCCTAAATGGTGGATACTTAAAAGCATTAGAATTTTTAGGGCTATGCCTGGCCTCAGAAACTCCTTGTGTGGCAATGGAAAAGTTACTTAACTTTCCTGCCTCAGTTTCCTAATCTGTAAAATGTGGTTAATAACAGCACCTACTTCCCAGAGTTGTGAGTATAAAATGAGATCGTATTCATAAGTCAAACTTTAAAAGACTGTAAAAGTGCTAACTATTGTTGCTGTCATCCCATGTTTCAGATTCACCATTATGGATAAATAAACTGAATTTCAGCGAATTTTAATGGTCACTAGTTAGTGTCAGAAGCAGGATCAAAGCTTGATCTCCCCCCCAGTCCTCATTCTTTCCACTATACTAAATTGCCTGATATATTGCATTTGGAAATTCATTCTCAGGTCATTGTCCTACTTACCTTACAGACCTAGACCTGGAAGGCCCCTCAAAGATCGCCCAGCTTCCTTCCTTGTCTTATAGCTGAAGAAATGAGTTCTAAAAAAGAGACCCAGAGTTCATAAAGGCAGAACTAAGTTTCCAGTCCATCCTCTGACTGCAAAGTGAGCACTTTCCCATGGAGCTAACAAAAGTGCATATAGCTGTGAATGTATATTTATTTAGTTGATGGCATGACTTAAGGTTAGGGTAGCTAAGTGTCATAATAGACAGAGTGCCAGGGAATTATGGAAGGGAAGAAGAGAAAAAAGAATGAGATATAAATTTTTGGAACTAGCTAATGTGAGAATCCATTTCTCTTGGATAAAAGTATATTACAGTTTATTACATGTTTATAATATATCACATATATTATATTATGTTGTATATTTTTAAAAATAAAAATAAATGATAACAGTAACAACAGAAAGAGGAAGGCAACTTCCTGGGTTCAAATGTGGTCTCAGACATTTTATAGCTAGTCTCTCAACCTGTTTGCCTCTATTTCTGCATCTATAAAATGAGCTGGAGAAGGAAATGGCAAACTGATCCATTATCTTAGCCAAGAAAATTCCAAATGTGGTCATTAAAAGGTGAACACAACTAAAAAATGACTGAATAACCACAACAACATAATTTAAGGTTATGTGCATATTGGGTTGTTTTTAAACCATCAAAGACATTTAAAAGTGCTTTAAAATTTTATTTTACAGTTAAGAAAAATAACATTTTCATGACTACAACTGTTTCACAATGGAATGTTGACATTGCCAGGAAAATAAAAGGTATGTAGCCACTTTGGTTTTATGTTTTTTGCTGGGACTTCTGAGTTCATCAATGTAAAAGAATCTCTTGTGTCAAATATCTTTATTTCTGCAAGACCATAAGTTGTAATTTTAGGGAATTGCCTTGGTCACTGAAAGGATAAATGATTTAATCTTGGTCACCTAGCTAGAAAGTATCAGAAGTGGGACTTAAACTTAGATCTTCCTAACTCAGAGACTTACTCTCTGTCTACCACCTCCTTCTCCTTTGGTGTCGACACTATTTTAGCTTAATGTGCTTTAAAGGTTTCTATTGACTATATCTTAGTAACCACAGTCAGTGACAATTCTTTCTGACCCAGATCTTTTCCTTGTTGTCATGTGTTATATGTACACAGTGTACTTGTCATGGAACAAATTGCTAGTCCCTTTATTCTGTTTTTACCTCCCCTCCCCTCCTCTCTTCTCCTCTCCCCTTCCCTCCTCTCTTCTCCTCTCCTCTCCCCTCCTCTCTTTTCCTCTCCCCTCCCTTCCTCTCTTCTCCTCTCCCCTCCCCTCTTCTCCTCTCCTCTCCCCTCCCCTCCTCTCCTCTCCTCTCCTCTCCTTTCCTCTCCTCTCCTCTCCTCAAGGGTAAGGTAAAGAAAAGAGTGAATCAGGATTAAGTGTAATTGTCTCAACCCCTTCTCTCCTGGAGAAACCTTGTCTTTTAATGACCCCCAAAATGATGACCACATTTTGCTTCAAGATCGTACTTATGTTTCTGTTCTATAATATAAAGGCCCTTGGGAGCGGAATCAACAATGTCCTATTCTTAGACCTGCCATTTTGCAGCCACCTCAGTCTCTGAGATGTGTAGAAAGAAATGCAGTTGGGTATGTCAAGGCTGTGGAATTTTCCAAGTCTAATGAAAAAGCAAACACTCAGGTAAGAAAAATAACCTCTGTAAGATATTAAATGTATATTGTAAAGTTGAATTGAACTGAATCACTGTAAGGGTCTTTTTGTAGAGATCTGAATTGTGTCCAAATAGTGTTATGTTTCTACTGGAAATATGTTAGCTGAGAATGGGCACTGGAACACAAAGTTTTGCCTTTGGCCTCTCTGAGCTCCAAACCACAAGCACTTGTTAATCACTTACTATGTGTCAGACACTGTGTTAGGTGCTGGAATACAAAAAAAGACAACTCTTGTTTTTAAAATCCTCACAGTTTAAAGGGAAAACAGCATGTAAACAACTATGTACAAACAATATACATACATGTTTCTACATATATTTATATGTATGTAGATATATATAAATAAATACATATGATAAATGGCAAATAATCTCAGAAGGAAGCATTAGTATTCAGAGGTTACAGGAAAGTCTTTTTTTTTCTTCCAAATGATGACAGCATGCTTATCCTTGTGAAAGCACTGGGCTGCTGACTTTATTTTTTATTATAATTTTTAAATTTTTATTGTTTACTAGTTACATGTAATAACAAATTTCCACCCAAGTTTTCCTAAATTATATAAACGAAGTTATCTCCCTTCCTCCTTTCCCTTTCCCCTCCTAGTGCTGGCAGGCAATTGGATCTGGGTTATTTGTGAATTATCATGAAAAAACATATAGGGAAATCTTCTTGTAGAAGATGAGATAAGCAAGCCAGGAGGCAGATATGAGGAGGGGAGACATCCTAAGCCTGGGAGACAGTGAGGGAAAATACACAGTTGGGAGACAGAGTGATGTATACTAGATCTCAGAGTTCAAGAATGGGAATAAAGTGAAAGAAAACTAGAAGGGCAGGAAGGTACCCTGTCAGAGGAAACAGAGATAACTGTTCCACTTAAACTGTAGAGGATTGGTTAAAGAGCTGTTATTTCAGGGGCAGCTAGGTGACTCAGTAGATTGAGAAGCAGGCCTAGAGCAAGGAAGTTCTGGGTTCAAATTTGACCTTAGACACCTCCTAGTTGTGTAATCCCAGGCAAGTCACTTAACCCCCATTGCCTAACACATATCGCAATTCTGACTTGGAACCAATACACGATATTAATTCAAAGACAGAAGGCCAGGGTTTAAAAAGTGCTAATATTTCCTCCCTTCACACCTCACCACAACAGTGCTTTGCACATAATAAGCACTCAGTATGTGAGTTTTCGTTCATTCATAGGGAACAGCACTATGAAGATGTTAGAGCCAAAATAAAAACAGCCTAACTCAATGAAAAATTAGTTAACTGGCTATTAATCTTGGCTTTGACATACTGCTAGCTTTGGATTCCTAAGCAAACCATTTTGTCCATTTTGGACTTCAGGTTCTTTGTCTTTGAAAGAAAGGGAGAATAGAGCAGATTGAATTTGGTGATTTTCAGAGCCTCATGGCTCAAATTTTAATGATTCTATGTGGATACGTATATCCACATGTGTATATTTACTTAGCTAGTTAAAATAGTAAAAAGGTTTTCTTATAAAGCTGAAGATGAATTTCTGACCAATTTGGATGACTAGGGAGGTGCCCCTAATGTTGATGCTATAGGGTAGGCAAGTCACTCTAGCTGGAGCAGGAAAGGACCCTGAAACAGTAGTTAAACCACCCCCACCGCTATCTCAATGAGCACCTCCCCTCAAACCCCCAACAAAGAGAGCTCAGGAGTTTGGGGAACAGCTTTGCCCCTCTGACTACCAGCCCTGCCTCTAGCTCAGGTTCCGCAGGCATCACTTTTGCTTCGTGGCTTCATTCATTCATGCTTTTTTCAGTGAAATAAAGGTATTGGTCTTCTATTCTAGAAATATAGCATTACTGATGTGGAATTATTAACTACTCTAAAAATTAAAAGGCAGAAATTCCTTTAACTTTGTCTTTCTCCCAGCTAACTGTTTAGGGTGCATGAAATTTGAGGCCATACTTGACCATGAAGCAGATAAAAATTGACCAGTTAAAAGTTTGTTTTAAAAAGTGAAATTCTAATCAGAAGAAAAAATATGACTTATCACTTGTTTATATGAGTATATGATTTGGGGGTTTTGGTTTTAAAAGATTATTAAAAAATGAATAATATGGAAATAGAATAGGATATATCATATTCCTATCCAAATAACCCAGTGGATTGCCTGTCAGCTCTGGAAGGGAGGAGAGAAGCGGGCAGGGGAAGAAAATGAATCATGTAAATATGGGGAAATATTTCAAATTTTTAAAATAAAGCAAAAAAAGAGCAAAATTCTAGTTAATTTCCAGTTCCATTTCTGAAGCAGTATCAACATGATCTTTTTTTTTCTAAATAGTATTTTTTCTTTCAGCTTTCAGAAGAGAATCTTTGTATGCTGAGTGAGAATTCATCAAAACCTCACCCCTTAGTCAAATCATCTCCTAGTTTATACCTTTTAAGTTCCATCCCAATAAGGTGAGTTAATAAAGGGGGCAAAGCAATTTGAATAGTAATTTCTGGTGAATTGGGTCCCATTTCCCTTATTTTTTTTTGCCTTTCACAAAAAATAATTGAGATCACAAAGATAGATTATTAAGATTACTGTATACTATACATATACACACTATATATATATGTATGCATATATATTTCATATGCTTCTGAAAAGATTTTTGATGGCTTAATGTTATCTTATTTATTTTATTTTGGCTTAGTTGGACTTTGAACTTTGAGCTACCGTAAAACATTCACATCTTGTTATAAATTTAGGATTAGACTATCGAGGTTATTGAATTCTCTTTTTCCTTCCTGCTGTTTTGTGATTGCTAACTTCTACAAGATACTGACAGAGGGAAAAGTGGGAAGGAAAACAGATGAATTTTTATCTGTATTATCTGATGAAATGTTTGGTGTCACGAAAGAGCAAGACAAGCAAGTGATTTCATTATTAGCAGACTGAGGCTATGTCATAATAGGCAGCTGCGTGCTATGATAAAAGACTTAGGCCTATCTGTGTGATCAGAGGCAAATCACTTCTCTGAGATTTTTCATCTATAAAATGGGATCATATTTTAATCATACCTATCTCACATATTGTGAGATTCAAATGATATATGTAAAGTGCTTTGCAAATCTTGAAGAAGTATATAAACATGATCTATTATGATTACTGTTATTGTACTTTTGTGATCACAGGCAAGTCATTGGGTTTCCTCATCTATAAAATGGGGATAATATTGTACAACCTACTTCACAGTGTTATTAAGAAAACTTTCAACTATATGAATGTGGATTATTAGTAGTATTTACAGGTATGATTTTAAGAGGCTAGAAATATCTTCTCTTCCCTCTACCCAGCTCAAAATTTTCCCTGACCCAAGTGCTGAAATTCCACTTTTAGAAATATAATCCTTTGGTTTCCTATCTCTGCAGATGTTTTTAAAAACACAAATATTCCTGCTAGAGGTAAGATATCAGGCAAATTTTCTGTCCAACATTACTGAATTGTCAGAGCTCTATGCTTTAAATTTAGGGCCACTTTGTAGGAATATTGCTGGCTTCCTAGGGATAGAAATGCAGAAAGAACTAAATAGGGAGGAGAGAGACAAGAGGTAAGAGGCTTAAAATATCCACAAGATAATTTTAATTTTTGTTATCTTTCCATTATCACCCATCATCCAACATCAACTATAATGTGGGTTGAATTTGTAACATAGGTTGTTTTCAGTAAATATCTGTTGTCATCTAGTCCTTTCATCTGCTTTGTTTGATATTTGGAATGGTTAGTATCTCCACATTTTAAAAAATAAAACTTAAAAATCCTTTCTTTTCTTACAAGTCAACCAAGTGAAGACAGAGGTTCTTTACAAAGCAATAGTCCTGATTTCATTTTTGGAGAAAAGATGAATGAGAGAGTTTTGGTAAGATTTTATAGTAAAAAAATTCAATTATCACTTATAAGAAAATTTTCATTTGAGTACGTCTAATAGCAACATCATCAAAACAATAGTTAAATTCTAATATACTTTTTTATCTCTCTTGGATGAAATGATATGCTTTTATCCCTCTTTGAACAAAAGGAGCCTCATGGGAAGCATGTTCTAGTTATTAGGATAATAGCCTGGGAACCTCGGAGGAAAAGAGCCGCATAATTACACTATATTACATTTGTAGTACTGTTATATAAGTGCTTTGGCATGTGTTAATCAAGGCACAATTCTTTTTTTTTTTTTTTGGTAAATCTCAGCAGTCTAGAGACACTTAGATATGCTCAATTGGTAATAGAGTTGTTATTTAGCATATTTCAATGGCACTGAACATCAGCAAACTGCTTTTTAATCATTTGTTAATGAATCTTCACAAAACAATGCTCTGTTGAAGTACAGAGATAAAAACCATTATAATTACCATTGAAATGTCAGGGAGCAGAAAACAGAGACTCAGTACATTTGAGTAACTTACTCCTGGGGCCCAGACTCAGAAAAACTGAATTAGTGATTGATATTTCAAATTTTAAGCAGCATCCACTTGTACAAGGTATTATGTTGGAATTTGTTTAAGCTCTGATAACCAAGTTAATGTTTAATAAGGCTTAGGCTTTCACATTAAATTTTATAAGCATTTATTAAATGCCAGCTGCTTGCAAAACCTGACATTAGTTGTGGGTCCAGAGACAAGTCACTTTACTTGTCTGAGCCTTCGGCATTTCTCAAAAAATGAGTTCTAACTTACATATTAGGTACATGGAGACAAATGGAAAAAGAATGGCAAACCACTCCAGTATCTTTGCCAAGAAAACCCCACAGACAGTGTTGGCATATTATGGTTCATGAGGTCATGAAGAGTCAAATATAACTGAACAACTGAATGACAATAAGAAGAAAATGAAGGGAGTCTTGGCACCTAGGAAGTCACAGATCCTTGATGTATTGAGGTATAAGGCACTAATGGGGTGCAAAGCTAGCAACAAGTTAGATGTAGATACCAAAAAAAGAACAAAACCTAATACAAGGAAAAGTAAGACAAGTATGGAGAAGTGAGGTACAAGCTACAAGGGAAATTTAAGTAAAAAGAGAGATCTTTCACTGGAGCCTGGAGACAGAGGAAGCTTCCTGGAAGAAATAGTACCTGAGTTGGTCTCAGAAAGGAAGAGAGGAACTTTTAAAGATAGGACTGGGGAAAAGAATTCATTCCTGTGATGAGGAGCAAAAGCACTGAAATAAGAGAGGAGTTTTGAGATTGTTGATAACTTTGGAAAGGGCAGTTTCAGTGTAGAATTTGGCAGTAAGACTGAAAGAAATTGAGGAGTGAGGGAGACAATAGGAAATAGGCATGAGAATGTAGGTGCTGCTTGCCAAGATTTTGATTGGTAAAGGAAGGAGAGATCTACCATGAAAGTTTGAGGGAATGGCAGAATCAAAGTGGAGAGGTTGTTTTTGTTTTCTGAAAGATAGAAAAATCCTTTGCATGTTTGTAGGAATCAGGGAAAGAGAAAGTAAATGAGAGAAAGTAGGAATGGTTGAAGGATCAGGCTCTCAGAGGAAAATATAGGAGACGTGATCAAGAGTACAAAGCTTGTAATAAATGTTTCTGGCTAATAATAGTATTCATTTAACTATTTTATCATCTGATACTAATCAGGAAAAAGCTACACTGGTTAAAAAAATTGTTGCTAGTGTTTGTATGTGTATGAAAACAAAACCTTTTAAGTCGATGTATATAAAGGACAGTATTAAAGAATGCATCTTGTTTTCTAGAGTCCACAAAAATCCATTGAGCTTCACCAAGAAAAGGAGCCATATAATAGGGAAAAACCATTCACTTCATCTGTGTCTTTCCCTCTCCACTTTTCATGTACAAGTAAGGATTCCTCTTCTTTTCTGCTCCTCCTCCTCTCTTCTCTCTATGCTTGAGGTATCATTAAGAATAGCTCATATTTTTATTCTCTTTCAACAATGATCAATATGGAAGTATGTTTTGCATGATAATACTTGTATAACCCAGATCAAATTGCTTACCATCTCTGGGAGTGGGGATGGAAGGGAAGAAGGGAGACAATTTGGATCTTATAATTTTGGAAAATGTATGTTTAAAATTGTCATTATGTGTAATTAGAAAAATAAAATATCTTGAATTTAAAAAATAGATTTAAAAAAAGAATAGCTCATATTTTAGAATCAAATTAGTTATATTTTGAATACACCAATTATATATATCCATATGATTAAGCATTATTTTAAAATAATCTACCCTTACAAATAAACAAGTAAAATTCATATTTAACCCTTTTGGATTGTTAAATCCCACCTAATTGGAACTTCATGTAAGAAGATTTTCTTTTGACAGTCAACCAGTCTTTGAGCTTAATTAGGAGTAGAAAGATCGTTTTGGAAACAGAGGTTGTTGAGCATGGCCGAGGAAATACTTATGTTAATTTATATCAACAAAAGAGCACCTGCTAAAATGGCATCTAAACCATGGGGAGACTGATTTATTTTCACTTTCTCTTGGGAATAGGCTCCTGTAGAAACACAACCCTGAAGGAATCAGCAGCTGCGTTCTCCTCTAAACCATCACCAAAATGTATACTGGAGAAAATTGAAGTCATAACAGGAGAGGAAGAAGAGCACAATGTGTTAAAGGTCAGTTGGTCAAACATATCGTGACCTGATAACCCTCAGGAGGACCATCTTTGAAGATGAAGGATAGCAGTATATTTCCCTGAAAAAGCATGTGAATTGATGTCAATTTTGGATTCGTTTAAGCCAATATTTCACTCGGATTTTTGCTTCTTAAGGGAAAAGGACTTCTTGTTCACAATGAGTTTCTATTAGATTATGTAGGTAGAGTGGAATTGCTTGTCAGCTCAGGGAGAGGGGAGGGTAAGGGGGGCTTGGGGGTGGAGAGAGAACATGAATTATGTAACCTTGGAAAAATATCTTAAAAATAAATAAATACATAAAAAATGATCTAGATAGAAGATACTCTGGAATTGCTTTATCACAAAAGATGCTACATCTTTCAAAACAATGAGATCCATTTAAAAGTTGGGCTATAGAAGACACTTGACTTGGAACAAATTTGCCTATTTGACAAGTTGTCTTTGTTTTTGTTTTTGATTCAGATCAACTGCAAACTCTTTGTATTCAAGAAAACAACACAATCTTGGACTGAAAGGGGCAGAGGAACGTTGAGGCTTAATGACACAGCAAATAATAGTTCCAGGATGCTGCAGTCAAGACTGAGTAAAGAAAATTAATTTTATTTGTTAACCAAATCATATTTCTCAGGGTAAAAAGGATTTCAGGCATATGTACCTTAGAAATAAAGACTGATACATTTCTGAGGAATCCAAGTTTTGACATGTGAAGATCTCACCTTATGTGAGAAGTATTTTTGCATGAATGGAATGTGTAAATAGTGCATTTTTAATAATAATAATAATAATAATACCGGGCATTTATATAAAGATTTTAAGTTTATAAAATTCTTTACAAATATTATCTCATTTGATCTTCAAACAACCCTGGGAAGTAGGTCTTATTATTATTCCTATTTTACAGATGAGGAATCCAAGGCAAACAAAGATAAAGTGACTTGCCCGAGTTCATGCAACCAGTAAATGTCAAAGCCTGAATTTGACTTTACTTCTTTCTGACCAGAGATTTAGCACTAACCACTGTGCAACCTGGCTGTCAATAAATTCCATAATATGTTAAAGAAATGTGTCATTTGGAGGTTTGGATCTGAATTTTCCCTAAAGGAATTTTTCCTTAACTCAATTTATCTTTGGAGCTAGCATTTATTAACTGTTAACTACATGTCTGGTACTGTATTAGACATGGGAGAATTAAAGAGAAAAATGAAATAGTCTATAACCACAAGAAAAACAATATGTATATATTTAAGTATGTACAAAATAAGTACAAAGTAATTTTGAGTAAGAGGGTATTGGTGGCTTCAGCGATCAGGAAAAGTTTTATATGGATGGTTGAAATTGAGTTAAATTTTGAAGAAAACTGGATTCAATGAGCTGGCCGGTAGAGGGGATGGGGGAGCAGCATCTGGGAAAACATTTCAGAGATGTAGTCTCTTCTGGCTCCAATCAGTCTTCCAAACACTAAAGTGATTTTTCTAAAGCACAAATCCAACTGTCTCCCTCACACACAGAAACACTCAGTAAATTCCAGTGTCTTTCCATTGCCTTCAGGAGCAAATAAAAAAATGCTCTGGTTGGCATTCAAAGCACTTTATATCCTAGCCCTGCCCATCTCCCACCACCATCACCTTTCCAGTCTTACACCTTGTTCCCAGCCACATATTCTTCCATCCAGTGACTGGGGCCTCCTGGCTGTTCCACAAGCAAGGCTTTTCTCTGGCTGTTCCCCATGTCTAGAGTGCTATACTTCCTCTTCTGTACCTACTAACCTTCCTAGCTTCTTTTAAGTTCCAACTAAGATCCTTTTTTTTTTTTTTTACTGGAAGCCTTTTCCAACCTCTCCCTAGAATTCTAGTGACTTCCCCCTATTAATTACTTCCTATCTATTTTCTATATTGGCTTGCTCTGTATATGTTTGTTTGCATGTTGTTCCCCAACCCCATTAGATTATAAACTCCATGAGGGTAGGGACTGTCTTTGCTTCCTTTTGAATCACTATTGCTTGGCACAGTGCCTGGCATAGAGAAAGTGTTTAATAAATATATTGATTGATTGATTGATATAGGAGAATCAATGCAAAGACCCAGTGATGTCATGTTAAGAACAGCAAAAAGGACTATTCATTTGGATTGTAGAGTGGGCAAAGGGAGATTATGTATATTTGTATATAAGATTATACATATAACAAGCCTGGAAAAGTAGTTCAGGATCAGATTGAACTCAATAAATGTTTGACTTAAATGTAGATGAGTATATTTGCTTAAAGTGAGCTATGCCTGTGGTTCTCTACCAAAACTTGGTTAATCCCTACTTGAATTTTGAGAGGAGGAGGCAGCTAGGTGGTTCAGTGGATTGAGAGCAAGGCCCAGAGGTGAGAAGTCCTGGGTTTAAATTTGACCTCAGACACTTCCTAGCTATGTGACCTTGGGCAAGTCACTTGACCCCCATTACCTACCCCATTCTTTTTAAAATTTTTTTTTCTTTTTTTTTTTAAACCCTTACCTTCTGTCTTGGAACCAATAATATGTATTGGCTCCAAGGCAGAAGAGTGGTAAAGGCTAGGCAATGGGGGGTCAAGTGACTTGCCCAGGGTCTCACAGCTAGGAATTGTCTAAGGCCAGATTTGAACCTAGGATCCCCCTCTCTAGGCCTGGCTCTCAGTCCAGTTGCCCCCGCCTTCCCCATTCTTGACCCCTATTGCCTACCCCATTCTTCTGCCTTGGAACAATATACAGTATTGGTTCCAAGGCAGAAGCTAAGGGTTATTAAAAAAAATTTTTTTTTAATTTTTTGAGAGGAAACTACAGGATGCATTTTTCTCTCTTACTTAGAAGAAAATATTAATACCATATTCTGCATTTTGTGGACTAATCTTTTTAGTTCATAAATATTATTATGGATCATAACAGTTGGACTATCATAATGGGTTTATACATTATTTTATTATTTATCATTACTTTATTTATTTTATACTTTAGTTATTTAATCATTTAAATAATTGAACATTAGTTTAAATTTAAGGATTGTCCTGCCTGAGAGAGAAATGAGTAAACTGAAATTCATCACTTCTGACACATCTCTAATACATGGCATTTTGAAATAACATTTGTAGGAACCTTGAACAAAGCACATTTCACAATATGACAAAACATGTCACATGGTTCAGGGTTAACATTCCATAGAACAATAAATCCATAATTCTTTTAGAATCCCCAGGAGAATCTTTCTTGGAAAACCACTAAATCCTTGTTTGACCTTTCACCTCAAGGATTTATGCCCTACCCTACTCTCATCTAGCTAGTCATAGGTTATCTATAATAATAAAAAGGACTTTTTCCTTCTGATCAGGATATTGACTTCTTCAGGAAATTGGGAAAGAAGATCTTGCCTTTAGGTGGGTCATTACTCTAATTCTTTCCAGGACCCCTAGGCCTTGTCTCCCTCTGATCACTACCCTAATGATTTCAAGTAAGGAGGCCTTCCTGTAGCTGTTTTGAAAAGAAAGGAGCAGGACATTTCAAAACTGAAGATTAAAGGAAGATTGATAAAAGATTCTTTTTCAGATTAATTCAAATACTTCAAATTAAGAGAATTTTAAAACATTCCCTTAATATTTCAGAAAAGTTTTGGCTATGCTTCCATACTTCTGGGGGTTTTTTGTTTTGTGTTTTTTTGCAGTGGGAGAATTGATTAGCTGCTGCTGCAAGCTGTATTCACTGCCATTTTCCTTCAGCTGGAGGTCCAGCTGTACACTATTTCCTTTATTTGGATATTAAATTTTATCTTGTGGGAGATAGTTAGGTGGCTCCGTGGATTGAGAGCCAGGCCTAGAGATGGGAAGTCTTGGGTTCAAATGTGACCTCAGACACTTCCTAGTTGTGTGACCCTGGGCAAATCACAACCTGCATTGGTTAACCCTTAGCTCTCTTCTGCCTTGGAACCAATATCCAGTATTGATTCTAAGACAAAAGGTAAGGGTTTTGAGGGGGTGAAAAATGTCAACTTGTTCCTGGATTGGACCTGCCCAAGCAGAAAAAAGATGTCATTCTCCCTTTCTTATAAATTGCCACAGGGCATACACAGTATCCTTCTCAAGTTTTCATTACTATATCTATTTTTCTGAAGCAAGAAATAGAATAAGATCATAGTCTTAATGAAGTAAACTCAATCTATACAGGATGGCATGGTCAGAACTTTTTTTTTTTTTTTTTTTTTTTTATCCTGGGACTCCATTCTAGGAGCATAGGGCCACAACCAGTAGGCAATGGGTCACGCAGTGGCTCAGGGTCACCCAGCTGGGAAGTGTCTGAGCCCGGATTTGAACCTAGGACCTTTCGTCTCTAGGCCTGGCTCTCAATCCACTGAGCTAGCCCAGCTGCCCCTACTTTAGGTTGCAGTTTCTTTAGCAGATGTAGTTTTTACAGGGTGGGGTTGCTAGCCCCACGCCCAGGCATGGTTAGAACTAATCTAGAGTAAATGTGTTCTGGTACTAATATAGGGCAACTGTTGATCCTTTGTCTCAATTACTTCTGAAAAATGGGGGAAATTATCATAAATTATAGAGAATTTCTATTTCTTCAAAATATAGTAGGAAAAATAGTGAGTACATGTATGGCTGTGAAAAATTTTAAGACATAACGCCCTTTGAAAAGGGCAGCTAGATGGCCCAGTGGAAAGAGTACTGGGCTTGGAGTCAGGAAAACTTGTTTTCCTGAGTTCAAATCAGATCTCAGACACTTAACTAGCTGTGAGAAAGCTACTTATCTCCCAGTTTTCTCATCTATAAAATGAGCTAGATAAGGAAATGACAGACCACTCTAGTATCTTTGCCTAAGATACTAGTATCTTAGTTACTTAGATACTAAGGTACTAATCTAGCATCTTAAATTAGGGTCATGAAGAGTTGGCCATGACTAAAAAAATGACTAACAATAACTGTCCCAGGATTCTTAATATTCCTTACTTGAATTATTTAATGGGCCTATGATTTCTCCTCATATGTAGACTATAGCCCCTTGATATCTTTTTATCTTTTGTGATCTTATCCTTTCCAGCCTCTAAAAGGCATTCACCCAATGTTCTGGAAGTTTTCCTTTCATTGTTTCACTGTTTCCTTAGTGTCTGTTTAGCACACATCCTGGGACTGCTAAGTGCTTTCTCCTTCTTTGGTATCTATGTCTGTACTAACACTGTTTTGAGTCATCCTTGGTAATAGACTTCAGCCCATTATGCATGTTTCATTTTCTCTTCAGGACACTTTATGGTTTTTCCCTTTCTGAGGTCATGATGTTCCATGATTAGAGCCATGGAGCATCGCCAGGAAAGTATTGGTGTTAAAAAGAGGGACTCCTGCAGCAACAGGCAAATTAGGATCATTGAAAACATGAGTTTCCCAAGTCCAATTCAGTTTAATTTCTTCTATTTCTAAGCCCAAAATGTTATCCATTTGTAACACTTGTCTTCTACATATGGACCAATGGACTGGTTCATTGGGCTGACATCTAGTTGGTCAGATAATCAATAAGCATTAATTAAACATTTACTATTCACCAGGCACTGGAGATTCAAAGAAAGATAAAAGTATGGTACATGTCCTCTAGCAGCTCACATTCTAATAAAGCAGACAATATCCAACTACATGTCATGATCTTGGCACTAGGCATTCTTAACCTTTTCAGATTTTTCTGGTATTATTAGTTAATGAATTAAACCAGTGATTCCCAAAGTGGACGCCACCGCCCCCTGCAATGATCCAGGGGTGCGGTGATGGCCACAGGTGCATTTATCTTTCCTATTAATTGCTATTAAAATTTTAAAAAATAATAATTTCCAGGGGGCTAAGTAATATTTTTTTCTGGAAAGGGGGCAGTAGGCCAAAAAAGTTTGGCAACCACTGAATTAGACCAATTCCTTGAGGAGAGAAAGAGAGAGAGAGAGAGAGAGAGAGAGAGAGAGAGAGAGAGAGAGAGAGATTGATTTTATTAAGGAAACTTAGTAGTGTACGAAGGCTTGGTTCAAATTAGGACAATTGGAGCAGCTAGGTGGTATAGGGGATAGAGTTCCAGGCCTCAGGTCAGGAGGACCTGAGTTCAAATTTGACCTCAGATACTTTCTAGTTGTGTGACCCTGAGCAAGTTACTTAACCTCATTTGCCAACCCTTTACAGTTCTGTCTTAGAGCTGTAACTAAGGCAGAAAATAAGGGTTTACATTAATTGCATTACATTAATCTAATAAAAAACAAATTAGTATAATGTTATTAGCAAATAGGAACATTTGGAGAATCTTGTCACTATAAGGAAGCCTTCTTCTATTTGGAGTGGGCTTATGATATCCTTTTTCATTCAAGTAAATACTTTATTCATTTATTTTTTAAACCCTTACCTTCCTTCTTGGAATCAATACTGTGTATTGGTTCCAAGGCAGAAGAGTGGTAAGGGCTAGGCAATGGGGGTTAAGTGACTTGCCCAGGGTCACACAGCTGGGAAGTGTCTGAGGCCAGATTTGAACCCAGGACCTCCCATCTGTAGGTCTGGCTCTTAATCCACTGAGCTACCCAACTGCCCCCTTCCAGTAAACTTTAGATGAGCATTCATCTCCTGTTTTTATGACATTTGATATTGATATAAAGTAATTAGATACACAGTTATCTCTGTGATTAAATCTTTTGTTGATTTATTTAATTTAACACATGAATGAGATAGTGTGTGATTTATACTGTATTAAGACTGGCTATATTTTCTTATACATTTTCTAGAAATTAACAAAGAATAAATATAGATAGGGACAACTAAGTTGGCACAGTGGATAGAGCACTAGACCTGGAGTCAGGAAGGCCTGGGTTCAAATGTGACCTCAGACACTTCCTGGCTATGGCTCTGGGCAAGTCTCTTAATCCTGTTGCCTAGCCTTTGCCCTTGTGTTTTAGAGTTGTCATTAAGATAGAAGGTAAGGATTTAAAAAACAATAACAGATACAAAGGAATCTTATTCTCTCTATGGCTCTCAGTCAGTTGTGACTATGAAGATATTGTCTGGAATAGAAAATTTGGTAAAACCTACTTGTTCCTTTTTCATACTTATCAAGCATACTCTGTGTTTGCACAGATCATGTTTATATATACAAGAAAGAATTTTTAAAATTCTGATATCTTCTTAGTTACCTTTTTTGGAAGGAGGATAAATGCTGTTTGCTATTTTTTTCCATGCATTTAGAATCAGCCTGTCTTTCAGATAGCTTGAAAATTGATCAAGGAACAGCTAGGTGGCTTAGTGCATAGAGAGACAGGTCAAGAGATGAGAGGTCCTGGGTTCACAACATATCTGACCTCAGACACTTCCTAGCTGGGCAAGTCAATTAGTCCCAGTTGCCTGCCCCCTACCACTCTTCTGCCTTGGAACTGGCACTTAGTATCAATTCTAAGACAGAAGGCAAAAGTTAAAAGAAGAAAAGAAAATTAAATTGATCATGAATGCCTTTTAAATAATGTCTCCAGCATGGGTTCCCTCTACATATATTTTATAAAGTTTAGGCCCTCTTTCCCAGCTTTCTAACCTTAAATGCCATCGATACTTCATAACAGTACAAAAAAGATTCCGTGATGGTAGTGTCCAAATGTGGTAGTTCCATTATTGCCATAATGTTTTATTATTAAAATAAATCTTTTTTTTTTTACTATAAACTTGTTCTGTTGGCATTTCACATCTATTTATTGCCTATATGAGTTCAGCCTCATATGCTCTTCAGAGAGTCTGGTTTCAATGCATCTTAAATCAAGTTCTCTTGCAGAATCATTTTTTTCACTCAACTACCTTTAACTGTCTTCTGAGAGGACAATGCTTATAATCTTGTTTCACCTTCCTCCAAAATGTTTTGCAAATTAACTTACATTCTAACTCAGTTGATTTTAACTTTCTGACTTCTCTTCTTATCAAGGAGATTAAATGTTTGTTATCTAACTTGGATCCTGGCTTCTTTTGGCCTCTACTTAGTAGTGACTGTTTTGCTTCAGTTAATCATCTTATGAAATGGTGATGGAGTCAGATTCTTTTCTTCATTTCCCATTTTTTTGGGAGTTGACCAATTATTTGAACAGGTTAGGATAGAGTTATAATTGCATACAAGATCAGCTTCTCATCTAATTTCACATTAATTTGGACCCTTTCTCTAAATAGTTGATTACCTTATTGCATGTAGATTACTGATTCTGAAATGTCTTCTATAGTGATAAGAAATAATTTCCTGCCTGTTGGTCATTTTCATGTGGCATTGATGTTGGCACTTAAGCTGAAATTACTTCCATGATGGTCTTTTTGCTTATACCCAACATGAACATTACAAAATGAGTTGACCAAATTGCCTTTAAAATAATGGTGGTTGTTACATCTGGCCATGTGATGAGAATAGTCCCTTATTTTCCTCTTTGAAGGGAATGTATAAGATGTTTTATTTAACTGTACATTTTTATCATGCAACTCTGTTGTTGAGTTGTTTCAGTTGTGTCTGCCTCTTCGTGCCTCCATTTGGGATTTCTTGGCAAAAGTACTGAAGTAGTTTGCCTTCTCCAGCTAATTTTATAGATGAGGAAACTGAGCAAACAAGGTTAAAAGCGATTTGTCCAGTGTCTCACAGCTAGTAAGTCAGTCTGAGGTCAGATATGAACTTAAGAAAATGAGTCTTTCTTACTCTCCAGTGGTTCCCAAACTTTTTTGGCCTACTGCCCCCTTTCCAGAAAAAATATTACTTAGTGCCCCCTGGAAATTATGAAACTATTTATTGAACTCAGAATAGGATGTAATACAAAAAAAGTGTGGCCATCACCGCTATCCTGGATTGCTGTAGCACCCACCAGGGGGAGGTAGAGCCCACTTTGGGAATCACTGTTCTAGACCCAACATTGTACCATCTAGCTGCCCCTTTTCTAGGGCTATGTAAATTGTAATGCAGACAGACAGCTATCTCTACTAATTTCACCTGCTTCCTAAAGAACTTCAATTCATTGATGTTGTCAATAAGGTATGCTTAGCATGCCAGTGCAAAATCTGATGCCTGGTTACTTGTGATCCAGCAGAGTATGGGAGTGCATAATGGGACATAGACAAAATTAGTGGTTTGCCCACATGATTGATTTGGTGTTGAGATTTACAAGTGTGAGTCAGAGTGAGAGTGTATATAGCACGTCTGAAGCAGATGGTTGCCTGGTCTATGAAATGAAGGGATTGGACTAGATGATCTCTAAGCACCCTTCTAGCTGTAAATCTACGATGCTATGAAGTTGCTTATAAAATTAAGAATGAGGGTATGGCTTCTGTGAAACTGAATAGGTCACAGTAGGTAATTTGTAGGAGCAAGGAAGAAGTGATTCTGGGACTGGCAGAAACAAGCACAGTTCACTGGTATTTCAATCCTTTAAACTATAGATGGTAAGAGATGGTGAGAGAGACAAAGACACAGAAAGAAACACAGAAATGGAGTGAGGGGAAAGAAGGAGGAAGGTAAGGTGGAAGAAAAAGTTTTTTAAGTGCTTTCTATGTGCCAGGCACTGTTCTAAATCCCGGAGACACGAAAATAAGAAAACAAACCAATCCTTACTCTCACTGAGCTTACGTTCTAACTGCGAAAGACAAAATACAAAGACAGCAACCTACCTAAACTTTCTCATGATACAAAGCTTCAAAGTATCAACTCACTAGTCACTGAGTTGGCCCAAAGGTGCAGTCATCCCCAAGCTTCCTGGCAGGCAGGTAGCCATTGTGGATTTGGAACAGCCAGAAGGGGGAGCTGGAAGGGAAGAGTATAGACTGTAGGATCTAGTACCCTCCTTCCACACATTCACAGCAGCATTTGTGGAGCAAAGAAGAAAGAATGTCTGCCCAGTGTTCTGAGCCCAAAGTATTCTTCACAAGAGGGAAGGAAACACCTGCTCAGCAAAGCAAGACAGGCCTTCAGATACAGAGAGTGAGAATTGTGTGAATATGAGTCAACAAGTCTCATGTCCTTTGCTTTCATTTATATTGTTACTAGATATGGAAGTGATCCAGTGTCTTCAAAAAGGTATCAGCTCATTGAGTGAAGATCAGATATAAAGAGTACCAAGAATGAAATTAATATTTGTAGTGGCTCTTAAGTGTTAGCACCCTTTGCTCTCCATTCCCTGCTCTGCCCCTTTGCTTTTCCACAGTTCCCCTACAGTCAGAGCAAAAAGAGGTAGGGGCTTCACTGGACTGAATTCTGCTCTTAATCTGTTTCATGGGTTACCAAAGCCAAAATATTAGATATCTAAGTGAATAGTTTTCTGGTGACAAGAATTGGGCTTACTCTTTGATTAAAAAACAAGTTCCATTGCTGGGCCCCCTTGAGCTGCTGGATATATTCATTGGGAAAAACATCCAGAGCATGCATCACAGTCGCTTGCACTTCTGGAACCCATGAGGGACCAGAAAAGGACTTTGTGGAAAAGTTCATATTCTACCATGAAAAATATTTGTTGAATGAAAATATAATTGCGTATAACTTCATGGCATTTGGTGTTTACCTCAAAGGCAAGGCTGAGTGTAAGAGGAGGGGGGAAACAGGAAACCTCCCTCTAGGGCTTAACTGCTTTTTCTAGTGTACATTCAGATCAGCTGTACTGAAGAAGGAATCAACTTCAGAGGAGAAATTGGGCCTTTAGTATGACCTTCCCGGGCTTGACCCTGAAACAATATACTTAAACTCTATAATTTTGGTCACAAGCACAAGCAAGCCTTCAGAGAAATTACAGCTACATTGAGCCCCTTTGTTTATATTGTAAGGACATGTTTTGTTGACTCAGTTTTTCCAGGGCAAGGATTCTTCAAGTCGCCTGTTGGAATTCCTTTGCTTCCTGGAATTCCAGTGCAGCATAACAGAGGACAGAGAAAAGAGAAGCAAAATGCCATAGTGGTTAACAAAGCTGCAAATTAAGGCAGAACCAGAAATAAGACTTCACAATACTGACTCTGAATTCAAAAAGTCACTATGTTGGTTTGTGATAAAAAAAAAAAAGCCAGACATTCAAAAAATATTTACTGAGTGGCCTTCAGTACAATATACAGGCAAAGAATCTTGTTTTGAAAATGCAAAGAAAGGAAAGTCACCATTTCTAATGTCAGGAATATTTTCTAAAAAAAAGACAAACCTTATGTAGGCATGGCTTAATAACTTTGATTTTAAATTTTATTTAATTTTATTTTCTGATTGAATTTCTTTTCCTTTCACCTCTTTCATCCACTGAGAAAGCAAGATAAACAAAGTGCATTAGAAATATGTATAACCAAAAACAAATTCCCATATTCCTATGTATAGCCAGGTGGTATCATCTTTCTGGCTTCAAAACTGGTCCCAGACACTTGTTAGTTGTATGGCTCTGGATTCGCTTAACCCTATTTGCCTTAGTTTCTCATCTGTCAAATAAGCTGGAGAAAGAAATGGCAAACCACTCCAGTAACTTTGCTAAGAAAACCCTAAAATAGAATTACCAAAAAAATCAGATATAACTGAACTGATAGATAGACAGGTAAGTAGAAAGATATGTAGATAGATGATAGATAGATATGGGGAGGGAGGGAGGGAAGAAGGGGGAGAGAGAGAGAGAGAGAGAGAGAGAGAGAGAGAGAGAGAGAGAGAGAGAGAGAGAGAGAGAGAATGAGAATAAGAGAGAATCTATACTGATTTAATCATCTCTCTATTAAAAGGCGAGTATTTAGTCTTGAGTATTCTGGAATTCTGATTAGTCATTGTATTGATCAGAGATTCTTAGTCTTTCAAAGTTATTGCTGCTATTTTAGAAATTGTCTTCCTAGTTCTGGTTTATCTCTGTATCAGTTTATACAAATCTTCCAAGGTTTCTCTGAAACCTTCTCCCTTCATCATTTCTTACAACACGATAGTATTCTATCATCTGGGTATACCATAACTCATTTAGTCCTTCCCTAATTGTTGGGCACCACCTCAGTTTCCAATATTTTGCTGCCACAAAAAGAGTTGTTATTTTACTATATATGAATCCTTTTCCTCTTTCTTCAATCTGTTTGGCATATAGACCTAGTTGTGATATTACTGGGTTAACAGGTATTTTGCATGACCTAATGGCTTTTGGAATTTTAATTCCAACTTGCTTTCCAAAATAGCCGGATCTATTCATAGCTCTGCCAACAGTGTATTAATATGTGCCTGTTTCCCCACAGCATTTGTCATTTATTTTTGTTGTCAATTTCACCAATCTGATAGGAGTGAAGTAAAACTTCAAGAGTTGTTTTAACTGACATTTCTCTAACTATTAGTGACTAAGAGCATTTTAAAATGTGATTTTCAAAAACTTGAATTTCTTCTTCTTAAAACTGCTTATTTTTATCCTTTGGTTTCATTTATCAGTTGGGGAGCACAATTAAATAACTTTATACAACAGTGTAAGGTGAGAGACAACATGTAGGCATGAGAGATCCAGGTCAGAAAGACCTGGATTCAAATCCTGCCTCAGAGTCTTATTAGTTGTATGATGCCAAACAAGTCATTTGGCCTCAGTTTTCTCAGCTGTAAAATAAGTGTGCTGGACTTGACAGCTTCTAAGTTCCCTTTTCTCTCTAAATCTTTGATCATATGAAATTAAACTTATGCTGAGCATTAAAGGATGGCAAGATTTAGAGACTGAAGAAAAATCACTTTGTCCTTGGTACAATGGAAAGAGTACTGGCTCAGGAATCACACAAACCCTAGGTTCAAGTCCCTGCCTCTGATGTTTACTATCCTGTGAACTGGGACAGGTCACTTAACCTCCCCAAGCCTTGGTCCTCATCTCTGAAGAAATGGGGTTGAAGTAGATGAACTCTGAGGTCCCTTTATGTTCTAGATCAGTGATTCCCAAAGTGGGTGCTACCCCCCCCCCCGCCCCCCGTGGGTGCTGCAGCGATTCAGAGAGCGGTGATGGCCACACTTTTTTTTGTATTACATTCTGTTCTGAGTTCAATAGTTTCATCATTTCCAGGGGGCGCTAAGTAATATTTTTTCTGGAAAGGGGATGGTAGGCCAAAAAAGTTTGGGAACCACTGTTCTAGCTCAATGATTTTTGTGACCTTTTTTTTTTTTTTTCCCCAAAGTAGAACTTCAAAACAAGGCTTTCAAAATATCTAGCAGTCTCCAAATGCCTAATATTCTTGAAATGGAAATGAATATAATTTAAAATGTATCTTCTATTTTTTCTACTTTTCCTCCTCTTCATATTTTTCTTGTTCTTTTTCTTGTTCTGGTTCTGGTTCTGATTATTCTCTTGAATACCAGTATTTTTTTCTGTTCTTTCTAATCTTCATTTTTATACTGTTGTCATTACATCAGTTTGCAGGGCCAGAATGAATATGAGACTTCCAGATCTTTCTCTCTAGCACTGATACTTAAGAGGTGAGGATATTGTTTCCTCTAGAGCAGACAATTGATTCCTCTAGGATCCCACTGCCATCTTATCTTTCTCCTAGGTCCCATATTTCTCCTAGGAGAGTGAATTTGCCTGGGTACCTGAATTCCTAGTGATACTTATAACCATTGCAGACTCCTGACTTGCTATCTGGCCTGGAAACTTCTGTTACACAAGATATCCAAGATGATCTTGGAGGAGAGATGTGGCAGTAACAGAGGCAACATGATTTACCCATTGCCATTTCTTCTCATGATAAACTCAGGACTAGTCCTCTCTTCTTCTTGGTCTCCTCTATTTTCCCTTCCTTCCCCTTTCTTTAAAAAAATGTTTTATTGATTGAAATATTATATCAACTTTTCCTTCTTACCCTTTAGGAAAGAGACAGACAACCTCTTGGCATACTTCATTGTCAGTCCTCTATGAGCAATGCACTAATCAGAACTCTGAAATTTTTCCTTATAATTTCACCATACCTCCCTTTCTATAATCTTCTCTGCAGCTCTCTACTACTGTACTAAATTCTCCTTTCCCCTGGATATCTTATTTTATCACATTCCTCCCATCTTCTAGTACTCAATGATATCAACTTTTTTTTCCTTGAAGTCATCCCATCATTTGGTACCCTCTCAAGGTGTCCTGTGTTCTCTCTCTCTCTCTCTCTCTCTCTCTCTCTCTCTCTCTCTCTCTCTCTCTCTCTCTCTCTCTCTCCCTCTCCCTCTCCCTCTCCC
>NC_058130.1:382689977-382768196 GCF_016433145.1 Gracilinanus agilis
CTCTCCCTCTCCCTCTCCCTCTCCCTCTCCCTCTCCCTCTCCCTCTCCCTCTCTGTCTGTCTGTCTCTCTCTACTTCTCCCTCTCTCTGTCTGTCTGTCTGTCTCTGGTGTGTGCGCGTGTCTCTGTCTCTCTGTCTCTCTCTCTGTGTCTCTCCTCCCCTCTCCCTCTTCCCTCCACCAAAGGACCAGGAGAAAGAACTGTAATACTACTTGCTCCCCACTGAGAGTTTTATTTAGTTCCTACCTTTCTCAAAGTTACTCAGTTAACCACCTCCCTTCCACATCTAAAACTTACTCTAAATTCTTTGGCTTTGGTGGTGCTATCATCTGTGAAATATTTCTTCTTCCTCTCCAAAATGACCATCTCTCTTAATCTTTTTCTCCTCTCCCACTTCTGCCTCTTCTAACACCCTGACCTTACAGGTTCTTAGTCTTCTCAACTCTGACTTCTTTCTCCAATTTTTCTCAACCAATCACAGGAGTGGTCATACCTTAAACTTCTCCCCCAAGTGAATTTGCCTGAGTACCTGAATTCCTAGTGATGATTAATAGCAATCATAGAATTTTTCCTAAATATACAGCACAAGGTAATACAGTGAGTTAGTTCTAGTGAGAAGTAAATGAATAAACAAAGCATTTATATAACACCTACTATGTACCAGGCACATGCTAAGTGCTTTACAAAAACAGCTCTATAAGTTAGATGCTGCTTATATCCTCATTTTACAGTTCAGGAAACTGAGGCAATCAGAGGTTAAGCAACTTGCCCAGGTACTACCCCATGATTAATGTCTGAGATCAAACTCAAACTCGTTTTCTTAACTATAGGCTCAGTTCTCTATCTTTTTTTTTTTTTTTGCCACCCAGCTGCCATAAATGTGTGAGTAAATGTGATACAGAAATGACCATTATATATCAAACCCTTCCCCACAATAAACAAACAAAAATTTTTTAACCAAATAGTATGTTAAGATTAATACTCAGACTTTTTTTTCCCCAATTAATTCTTTTTATTCCTTGAACCAGATTGCCTAGACACCTATCTGGAGTTCAACTAACCCTCCACTTTGCTTTTTTTTTTTTTTAAACCCTTACCTTCTGCCTTAGAATTAATATTAAGTATTGGTTCCAAGGCAGAAGAGCAGTAAGGACTAGGCAATGGGAGCTTAGTGACTTTCCCAGGATCACACAACTAGGGAGTGCCTGAGACCAGAATTGAAGCCAGGACCTCCCATATCCAGGCCTGGATCTCTATCTTCTGAACCACCTAGCTGCCTCCCATCTCCACCTTACTTTCTGCAGCATATAACTGGCCAGGGAATAAGAAGAAGACTTTTTGTAATGGTAGCCATTTTTTTTTACCATTTTTAGAGTGTTTCTATATTATTTCAAGTTATAGGTGTACTTAGGGTAGAGGAAGCGAGGACTGGAAGCCAGGTTAGCAGAAACATTTAGAATAGCATGCAGAAATCATAGCTAAAGGGCCAGGTTCTCTAAAAAAGTCAATAAAGAGTAGTCAGGTCAAATTCCTTGGCATCAGCCCAAACTGATGAGCAAAGATAAAATTTTAGATCTGGGAGATGGGCCAGGGTCACCTTCCAGAGTTCTATGCAAAGTGTAATGAAGCAGAGGTCTAGATAGATTACTATATCTGGAGGCCTGGGCCATTCAGGAAAACACAGAAAAAATCATGATCAGTGTGTAAGTCTGAGAAAGTCGGTATCTAGAGAATGGAGACAAGCAGGAAACCACAAGGATTCAAATATAGAAGCATGGTTTGAGGATTAGGATAGAAGACCTGAACAAAGGGAAAAGATAGGGAATAGAATTGGGACCAGGCAGGTAAATCACTATAATGGAGGTTCACTCACTGGTTCTAGGGGAGGGGTTTTTGTCCTTTGCCCTGGGTTAAGAAGGTAGATGGAGCACTGGGTCTGAATTCTGGAAGACCCAAGTTTAAATCTGATCTTACACACTTATTACCTGTGTGACCCTGGGCAAGTAACTTCACCCCGTTTGCCTCAGTTATCTTGACTGTGAAATAAGCTGGTGAAGGAAATGGCAAATTACTCTAGGATCTTTGTCAAGAAAACCTCAAATAGGGCTACAAAGAATCAGACATAATGACTAAAACGACTGAATAACAACAAAAAAAAGTCTTTGGGAAGAGAAAACTACTAGCAGGTTCATGCTTCTTGTTAGAGTAAGGCAGGATTCTTCAGATACTGGTATTTGCTACAGATATTTCAAATTTCGTTGGCGTTCTCCCATTTTTTACCTCCCCTTTTATGTTGAATTCATGGCATTTGGTTTTTTTTTTAAAAAGTTTACAGTAAAATGAACTCTTAAATCTAATTTGAAAACAAGACATCAATCCCAATCAAAACAATTATGATGAGCATACAATCTGAAGGAATTTTTTTTGTCTTTTTGCTATCCTTCAAATGATAGAAAATCTTAAGGAGACTGGTGAATTAATTTTTTTTCCTACAACTCTTAAAACATATCAATTTCTGTTTTAGTTATGCGAAATCAAGGCAGTCTAAGGCTGATCCTCAACAGCAAACTCTGGGCTCAAATGGAGATACAAAGAGCAAGCCTCAAAAATCTACGCATCACAGCCACAGATTTAGATGACTGTTGCATCAAAATATTTTTAATCCAGGTAAGAAGTTTCGGGGTTCAGTTTTTTTGTTGTTTTTTTTTAAAATGATTATCTTATAGAGCATATGTAGCCCACTGAAATAAGCAAACAACTTAATTTTTCTACAATAATTATATGAGAGGCAGGATTGTATCATTAGCACAGGAGAGAGAACTGATGAAGTAATGAAAACATTTATTTATTATGTCTACTAGATGCTAAGCCCTGGGGATCCAAATATAAAAATGAGACAGCTCTTACATTCAAAGACCTTATATTCTAATGGGAGATAATCCTTTTGTGGGGAGTAGTGGCTGGGTAGGGAGTTATGGTCTGAAGAGCCCCCAAAATGGTGACTTGTACAATAGTGCAGTCTATTGGGATGCCCTTTCCAAGGGGCAATGGTTGTGTTCTCAGAGCAAAAGATTGGAAGGGAGCAGAGGATGGAAAAATGGCAAGGGTGAAGATAAACCTTACAGAGTTAAGTGGCTTAGCAAGTGCCAGGCATGATCTACTTCAGGGGTCGGCAATGTATGGCTCTTTCTGCAGGAGCCATAAAGTCAATTTTTTTTCAGGCGCTGTTACAGGAGCGCACTGTGAGCACTGTATGGCTCTCACGAAATTACATTTTAAAAAATGTGGCGTTTATGGCTCTCATGGCCAAAAAGGTTGCCAACCCCTGATCTACTTAGAAAGGTAGAATACTGAAAGTGGCCATGGCACAAAATGACCCAAGTGAAAGAACAAACTGACTTGATTAAGACCTGAGTTGAAGTCCTATTTTTGACCATTAGGGGACACTGTGATCATTCAAAATTACTCTACTTGGTGTCCTTACTCTCTAAGATTTTAAAATGCAGAACAAGGTATCTACCTGTATTGGTTGAAGGAATCTTTTCAGACTCAGTCGGTATATTAGTTAAAGCAAAGGTCTGGAGCCTCTCCCCCAAAGCTATTACTACAATTTCTGACCACTCTTTATACTTTTATAAAGTATACTTATATTTTACACATGATAGACCTGGACAATCCAAACACCGAAGTAGAATTTAGTCTAAGATTAGAATTGCCAATCATTTATCAGGGCTGTTGGCAACCATTGAGGAATGTAATATTTAGATCTTGTCACATTCTTGTCAAGGTATTTGAGAATTCATTCAGCAGCAGACTCACTCTCAATTTTTTTAATATACCCCCAACACACACACACACACACTCACATTTAAGGAAAGTAAAGCAAGCTGCCTGTTTAAAACTCTGTCTTGTGGAAACCTATCAAAATCTTATCACTCCCATTTTCAGTACTGATTTTGATATTATGGGTATTTGGGATTTAGTATTGGTAGGCTAGCAGGATTGATATTTTAATTTTGGCCATTTCCCCCCACCCCCAGTGTTTTATTTGTTGTTATTAGCAGTAGTGGTATATAGTGAGAAGGACCCTGGACCTGAACCTAGAAAAGTTCAGGAGATGTGTGTCACTCCTTGACTCAAAAAGCCTTTAATGATTTCCCATTGCCTAGTGAATAAAATACAAATCCTTGATTCTGACATATGAAGCCTTCCATATTGTTATACTCTTCTCTAAACATCGATCTTTCCAACCTTATATCAGACTAGTCTTTTCTCCATACTTTATGTTCTTTGTCTCTAATGTCCCTCCCTCTATCCACTTCCCCATTTCTTTCTATTGAAATCCTTCTCTTCTTAAAGTCTCATTTCTTATATTATTTCCATCTTGCCCCATGTTCCTGCTCTTCCTCTCTTCCACAATTAAAAGCAAGAAGTGGAATTTTCACGTAAGAGGTGACATATAAATTATCAAATTGGGCTCATAGGAAGGGAAAGAATTCAACACAGGAGTAGTTTTAAAGCTCATTTCAGCATGAGGGATGATATGAGCAAAGGCACAGGGACAGGATCTAGCTGGACAGGTATAGAGAATAGTTCAGAATTACTAGACATAAGTAAATATGAAGAGGTAGAATGTGAAATAAAACTAGATAGGAGGGTGATATTAAGTTGTGAAGAATCTTGAAGGCTAAGCAAAGAAGTCTGAACTTTACTTTGTAGGCAGTAGGAAACCATTACCTATTAAAATGACAGGATAAGAAAAACGAGTCTGGTAAAAAGGAGGACGAACTGAAAGTCAGAGAGAGTAAAGAAGACCCTTTAGAAGGATATCGCAGAAGACTAGGCCACTGGTAACAAGATCTGTGTTGTGGTAGTTGCTATGAAAATAGAGGCAATATGAGTAAAAGAGAGACTACACAGGTAGTCTTGGTAACTGCTTGGATATCAGAGAAAAGACCCATTATATCCCCAATATATTGAATAGAGGAGACAGAGTGAATGGTACTATCATTGAACAATCACAATATCAGAAGGAGGAACAGGTTTAAAAGGAAGAGGGAAGATTAATTTTGGATATAGGGGATTGACTGAGGAGTTGAGGTTGATAACTACATTGTAAACCTGAGTAACTAGGAAAATAATGATTGCTTATATAGTAATACGGGAGTTAGGGAGATAAAAGGGCTTGGGGAAGGGAAAGAAAAGGAGTTCAATTTTGGTCATGCTGAGGTTGAGATGTGTACAAGACATCCAGTATTAAATGTCTAATAGGCAGTTAGAGATATGAAACTAGAGGTCAGGAGAGATGTTATAGCAGGAAAAATAGAACTGAGAATCATTTCCACAGAGATAATAGTTAAATCCAAAGAGAGTGATGAGATCACCAAGTTAAATAGTATATAAGGAGAAGAGAAGAATGTCCAGGACAGTCTTGGAGGACATTCATGTTTAGTGGTCATGACCTAGATGAAGATTCAGTAAAAGAGGCTGAGAAAGAGCTAGTCAAAGAGGTAGAAAAGAACCAGAGGAGATGAGTGTCACAAAATCAGAGAGAAAAGGGTATCTAGGAGAAGAAGGGGATTGATAATGTCCAATTGACTTCAAAGAGGTCAAGAATATGAGGTTTAAGAAAATCATATTTCATTTTTCTTCTTTGTCCTTCCATTCATATCTGTTTGGTTTCTAATTAAAAATCTATTCTTACTTCTATAATACCCTTCTTTTTAAAAAATATTTTTATTTCATTAAGTATTTCTTAATTATATGTAAAAAAATTTTAATTCACTAAAATTTTGTTTTGGGATCAAAACTTTCTCTCTTCCCACTTCCTCTTGTTTTTGAGACATTGATATTGATTATACATGTGAAATCATGAAAACTTACTTTCATATTAGCCATATTGCAAAAGAAAACAGACCAAAAAAACAGAAAAATAAAGAAAATTTTAAAAACATGATTTAATGATTTTCCTTTGTTTTAAAAGTTCCAGAAGATGAATAATAACAACTACTTATCAAATACTTGCTGTGTTTAGGCACCGGGTTGAGAAAAATGCAATGCTTTATTAGGGAATGATTCCATTCCTTTTAAAGCAGAGGGATGTGGCACATACACAGATAACTAAAATATTAAATAAATTTAATTGCAATCAACATAAAAAATGCTTTAATACACATCAGTGTATCAGTTCTCTTTCTGGAGGTAGATAGCATTTTTCATCATGAATCCTTTGGAATTGCCATTGTCCTTTTCAGAGTAGCTAAGACTTTTACAGTTGATCCTCCTTGTAATACTGCTGCTCCTATGTACAATGTTCGTCTGGTTCTGCTCACTTCACTTTGCATAAGTTCATATAAGTCTCCTCGGTTTTTTTCTTCTTCTCCCTCCCCTAAAATCCTTACTTTCCATCTTAGAATCAATACTGTGTATTAGTTCCAAGGTAGAAGAGCAGTAAGGACTAAGCAATTGGGGTTGTGTCTTTGCCCAGGATCACACAGCTAAGAAAGTATCTGAGGCCAGATCTGAATCCAGGACTTCCCTACAGGAGGCCTGTTTCTCAATCCACTGAGCCACCTAGCTACTCCCTTCCCAGGTTTTTCTGAAACCACCTTATTCATCATTTCCTATGGCAAAATCATATTCCATCATGATTATATACTATAACTCAACTGTTCTCTGATTGATGGACATTCCTTCCATTTTCAGTTCCAATCTCCAATTGGCAAATCATTCCACTATTCTTGCCTATTCATTGTTCTTGTTCAGTCATTTTTCAGTTGTGTTTGACAATATGGTCCCATTTGGGATTTTCTTGCAAAGATATTGGAATGGTTTGATATTTCCTTTTCCAGTTCATTTTATGAGGAACTAAGGCAAAGTTAAGCAATTTGCCCCAGATCATATAGTTAATAAGTGTCTGAGACCAGATTTTAACTCAGGAAGATGAGTTGTCCTGACTCCAGGCCAGCATTCTATCCACTGGAGCACTTGGTTGCCCATCTTTGCCAAGAAAATCCCACATGCAATCATGAAGCATTTAGACATGACTGAAACAGTTAAACAACAAAACTATTTTGTGCTGTTTTGTGCAAATAGGTCTTTTTCACTTTTCTTTGATTCTTTGGGATGTAGATCTAGAAGTGGTATTATTGGGTCAAAGATAATATACTTTACTTCCTTTACCTTTTGCCTACACTATTTTGAAAGTTTCCTAACTGGTTTCTCTGCCTCTAGTTCTATCCTATCCATCTATCCTACATGTTGTGCCAAAGTAATCTTCCCAATTTTCAGGTCTAAGCATGCCATTACCCTTCTGAAAGATCTTTAGCAGTTTCATGTTGTCTGTAGTATTACAGACAAACAACAAAGAAAACAATTTATGATGGAATGCAGAGCCCTCTAAGATCTGCCTCCAACCTTCCTTTCCAGACTTGTTTTAGACTCACCATTTCCAGACCTTACAGTATTCTTTTCTTATGCACAAAGGCTGTCCCACAAGGTGAACTATTCTACATCTCTGCCTTTTGGAATCCTTCTCTTCTTTTAAGATCCTCCTCAGGTGGCACTTCTTTTGTATGAAACTTTCCATATGACAGAGAATGCTATATACCTCTATACCTCCAGAGAAAGAATTGTTGGAGCCATCTTTCATATCATTATACTTATGGTTTTATTTTGGGGGTTTTAGTTATGTGTGAGGGTGTTCTTACAACAACAATATGGAAGTGCATTCTGCAAAACAATAAAAATAAAATGTAAATATCTGAAAAAAAATTCCCTGATTCCCCAAGATGGAATTTATTCATCTCTAATCATTTTTCTCTTTTGCTTTGACTTTTCCAAAGAATGTATCACATTCTGATTTGTGTTATAATTTTTGTGTTTATGTCTATCAGTCAAATCATGTTAACAGCTCTGTATCCATACCACCTAATCCAAGTCCATTCTACAGCACAGGAAACAAATATTTAATTAAATTTAATTAAGATAGTCTTCTGAGACTTAGAAATGTTCTTATTTACATCAATGATGTATTTACTAATGGGGATGAAATCAAAGATCTTTGGAAAGATTAAAGGAACTATGGTGTTTAATTATGGCAAAAGAAATGAATTCCAAACATAGCTATTTCTGCTATTTAGTTTATGATCTGGAATAATTTCTTCATCTTCAAAATGAGGATAATATCTGTCCTGCCTATCTTATAGGTTTTTTTATGGTGACCAAATGAGAAAATGTCTAAGTGTTTATCATTTGGCCTATAGCTATATGCTACCCTGACTCCAAAGTGTGGTATATCTGAGATTTTTAGGAGAAAAAAACAAAGTTTTGTCTAATTAACTATAAATATAAAAGAATTGGACCACAGAGCTTAAATGAATGCCTGCAATTACCAACATATTATTGACTCTTGTCTGGTATCATACTGACAAATTTTGATAAATTATTAACTATAAATGTAAAAAAAAATTATGGTCCACACATACAAATTTCTGATCATTGAGCCCATCATGAAGGTGAAAAATCCTAGAAAAATGAAGTGTATCAAGGGGATCTCCAAGCAGTCTTCTGAAAATACAGGAAGCATTGCTGTGCCCTTTGCCCACATGACCTGCTCCCCCAGTAATCTGTTTTTCGATTGACTGGTTAGAGGTTTGGAATTATTGAATCTGATTTGATGTCCTGCTTATTAGAATTTGCAATGCTTTATAACGATCAAAGAAAATTCTTAATTGATTCCTGAAGAAGTAGAAGAGTTCAGTTCCCCTCTAAAAAGTGGGAACATTGGAAAATATTCTCTTACTCATCATAAGCTATGAAATTAGAACTCCTAAACTGGGATTTTTGTCAGCTAATGTTTGCTTAACATTTGTAAATGTTCTAGGCACTATTTATGACATATAGAGTGGCATAATTCCTCTCCATAAGCCACCCAAAAATTATTCTCCAAAACTGATTTAATGAATATTCTTTTTAAAAATGCTTTTATAAATTTTTTGCTTCCCTCTATCCCTTTAAAAATTTTTTCCCCTTCGTAATGGCAATTGAGGGTGACAAATAAGTGTGTTTACAAATCACAATTTCCTTTTCCTCCATGATGGGTCCTGCAGCCATCTCTAGAACCAAACCTTCTAAATTCAAATCTGATGTCTTTAAAATAGCTCAACTTTGCTTTTTCAATTTTATTCTGCATATGTTATGTATCATTACCATCTTACAATTATTCCTTATAGAATGAGGGTTGATTCAATGTAAATTGTTTTTCAACATTTGGAGGGGGGAAGTAATTATTATCTACTGACTCTAACTTTTTTCATTGTTCAGTCATTTCAGTCATGTCTGACTGTGACACCATTTGGAGTTTTCCTTCTCCAGCTCATTTACAAATGAGGAAACTGAGGCAAATAAGGTTAAATGATTTTCCTGGGATCACACAAATAATAAGTGTCTAAGACTAGATATGAACTCAGGTCTTCGTGACTCCAGGTCCAGAGTTCTATCCACTGCATCAATCTAGCTGCCCGTTACTCTACAAGATTTATGTTGCATAGGTACTTTTCTTTCAAGGGACCAAAGCCAAGTTATGTTAATAAGGAGGAATGAAATTCTTTTTAAAAAAAAAAACCCTAAACATATGAGATATATTTAAAAAATACTTACCTATCAACATTTTTAACAATTTAATTTTTTCCAGGCAAGTGCCAAAGATATTGGATGTCTTTATGCAGCAATACATCACCGTCTTGTTGCACTAAAGACCTTTTACAAACAGGAACTAGAAGGAAATGAAATTGAAACTGAGTCAGAAACAGTTATCCAATTATTAAGTTGTGATAGTTGTGATGAAGATGATGATATGCTTAAAATCACCACAGATGGGTCAGGTAAGTTGATTTTTAGTCTTATACCCCCCTAAAACCCAGTTTCTGCTAGGCTTTTTCTGAAGGCTAATCATATCTTGACATACATACATATAATTGGGACACAGTTTATAGAGTAGTTTCCATTTTCAGGTAATTCTCCTCTTAAAACTTTACATTGCCAAAAACTTATTTCTTGATTTTTTTTCACTTTATTTCTTATCAATATTAGTCTATGTATATATGCGAATGTGTGTGTGGAGAGGAGGACACAGAGAAGCAGAAATAGGACAATTATTCAAGATTGACCTGTATTTATGAAAATCTTGTTTCTTCCCTTAAAAAAAGACTCAAACTTAAGGCAGCTAGGTAGCACAGTGATTAGAGTGCCAGGCCTGCAGTTGGGAAGATCTGCATTCCAATTTGACCTCAGATAGATTCCTGCCTATGTGGTCTTAGTAAAGTCACTTCACTCCAATTGCCTAGCCTTTACTGTTCTACTATTTTAACTGATATTTAGTTCTAAGTTATCTAAGTTCTAAGATATCTAAGTTCTAAGATCTAAGTTCTATCTAAGATCTAAGTTCTATCTTATCCAAGATATCTAAGTTCTAAGACAGAGGGTAAGAGGTATTTCTAATAGCAAATACTTTGGACAGATCCAGCATCTCTTAACAATCAACTTTGTTGCTATTTAGGGAATGTGTAATCATTCTCAAATACTCAAATTAGAACTGTGGTCTTGATTCAACAACCAGCTTGAATGAAATCCCATTGTATAATGAATAGTTGTAAGATGGTAATAGCACATATGTACACATAATCTTGAAAAAGTAGGTATAAAAACGTATTGGGGGGGCAACTGGGTAGCTCAGTGGATTAAGAGTCAGGCCTCGGCAAGTCACTTGACCCCCATTGCCTACCCTTACCACTCTTCCACCAAGGAGCCAATACACAGAAGTTAAGGGTTTAAAAAAAATAAAAAAATGTATTAAGGTTACTAAATTATCAATCTTAATTTAATAAAAGATGTACCTTAATAATTAAACTAGCTATATATAGTAAGAGAACATCTGAGAAAAGACCTAAAAACTTGAAACATTAAACAAACTCCAATATTTCTTTGGCAAGTTGATTCTTTTCTCCAAAAACCATTAATGCTCATAATTTCTTTTTCAACTCAAAGACAGTGTAGGGAAAAGTGATGATTTTATTAAATACTGAAAAATTTTAATTATTACTTAATTATAATTATGTATATGTTATATATGTGTGTATATAATAATAATTATATATAATGTCATACACATATAACATATAATTATTAATATAATATACTTATGTATATAATTATATGTGATAATAATATGTATGTATTATATAATTATGTGTACATAATAATATAATATAATACATAACAAATAATTATAAAGTGTTCTATAAGGTATCCTTTAGTACATTGTAGTAACTTTAAACTGCACCAAATCCTGTATACAAATGCATAATTTAAAATTTTTTAATATTTCATAGCAGTTATTTCCCCCTCTATTAATTTTGAGTTGAAAAGACATTGGAGAAAATTAACAGGTTTTTCCAGGGATTTTTTTAGAGAAAAGGATCAACTTTTCAAAGAAATCATTGCAATATGTTTCTCTGTATTAGAATATGTTTCTCTGTCTCAGGTTTTTAGTTCCTTTCTCAGATTTTCTCTATGTTATTGTATTCAAAACTTTGTGACCCCTTTCAGGGTTTTCTTGGCAAAGATACTGTAGTGATTTGCTATTTCCTTCTCTATCTCATTTTACAGATAAAGAAATTGAGGCATATAGGTTAAATGACTTGTCCAAGGTCACACAAGTAGTGTCTGAGGTCAGATTTCAATTCAGGAAGATGAGTTTTCCTGACTTCAGGCTTGGCACTCTATCTGTTGGGTCACTTAGCTTCCACAATTGAGGAATATCTTCCTGTGGAATTGAGATTGATAACTTATATTCTTAACAGATTTTTTTGTATCTACTTAAAAAAAATCTGCCACTAGCAGAGGCAGTGTGGCATAGTGGACTGAGAGATGGCCTGGGAGTCAGCAAGTCCCTTGGTTTGATTTCTATCTCTGACACATAATGACTGTGTGACTCTGGGTAAGTCACTGAACATCTCAATACCTTAAGCAGCTTTCTAAAACTAAAAATTACAAAAGAATTATTCACCTGCTTCAAGATAGAGTTCTCCATAATGGTAAAATCTTGGGTCCAGACTCTGTTCCCCTCAACTAAAAAATAAATAACTAAATTCTGTCACTACTTGTTTTCAAGAAATTCGGACCAATTTTCTACAACTGGCTTGTTTCTGAGATGCTTTCATATGTAGAATTATTTGTTATCTATAAGTACGGAAGTTATATATTTTTTTCCTTTTCTGGCTAGTGAACATTCTTTTGATTCAATTTAACTGCATGAAATGTTATATTGAAAAAATTATTTATGTTATAATAACCAGATATTTATATTTTTTCTTCAGATCCTTCTAGATGGAACCACAGATCACCAGTTGCCTGCTCTTGATAGAACTGATGGTCCTGATTACAGCTACAGAAGGACATTGAAAATCTTAAACCATTCAAACTCAACTTCAAATGAGAAAATCCTATATATTCATTGAAAGGTTTTAAAGAAATTAGTTTTCAAGAGAATTAGAATTTGGACTGCTTCAGATTTTCTCACTTGTAGATTTTAAATATTATTTTCCTACTGCTTTTGATTTGGATTAATCTGAAGAAAAATTACCAGAATATATGAATTATATCACAGGCTCAAAACACATCATTTTCAGAGACATTATTTCAGAAGAGAACTAATTGGGATAATTCATCACATTGATGGATAGAATAATTAAAAACTAGGAATTATTAGGTTTTGTAAATGTCTAACTCAAATATTTATTTTCACAGTTATCTATAACATACATATTTTATAGACTTAAAGGATTATTCCTTTGAAAAATGCTATTGTAAGTACAATCAAACTCATTAAGCCATTTTTACCCTTGGCAAAAATGTTCTACATTTTCCACCTAGATATATGATTTAGTAAAATGTTAAATTTGTGTGTTTACAGTAATAATTAGCTTTTTAAACATCTTTAAATATATATCATAACAGTATCAAAGTCTCAAAATATCTGATTTTTAATTATTATTCTCTATATTATCATAATGAAAGTAAATTATTTTCTTTAACAGCATTTAAAGTATAACTATAAAGTTATTATACTTTTAATATTTAAAAGAACCTACTCAAATAAGACTTGTCTTTCAAAGTCATCTTGGGACTTATCTCAATAATTCTGTAATTGCTTAAGATTTTTGTTTTGTTTTTTAACTCTTTTGGAATTACCCAAATATTTGATTTATGAGCTAAACACAAAATTAGTTTCATTACTTTGTAGTTATAATTTATTATTTAAAACCTAAAACTAAATTGCTCAGTTTGAGAAAAAAGGATTAAAAGAATATTTTGAGTGAAAGTAGCACTTGAATAATTATATATTGATTCATATTCATTATTCTGGGTGCCAGAGTACTCATTTGTATAAATGATGTTTTATTTTAAAATGTAGTCACATAATTATATGGGATCTATCTTTGGTTCTATAGTCCTCCATGTATAGATTTCAAAGAGTCTATGACCCTAGATGGGAATATATATTTATGTGTGTGTGTATGTATGTATGTATATGTGTATGTGTTTACATATATACATATATGTATTTCTTTTTATTAATTTTTGGTTTCCTTTTTATTTGTATTATATGAATTAAAATCATTATTATTAGAAGGGGTCCATAAATTTCACTAAATTTTCAAAGAAATCCATGACACAAAAAAAGATTAAGAATCCCAATTGCAGGCTGACTTGTATTACATTATAGGCATTTAATGAGTCACATTCTCTAGCTTTTCTTTAGGATCAAGACATTTTTAGAAATTAGTGAACTATGGTAGGCTGATTTAGCAAGTTACTGTTTCAAAGGGGTTTTCTATTCTCCTACACTTGAATAATTCTTAAATGTAACTATTTAGGATGTCCCATTCTAGCCTTGTTTTCTATTCTAGCTTTATATTTCATTCTTTTGCAATACTTTCATTTTCCAAAAAAGTAATCTTCCAGTCCTATTTCTTGCTTTCCCATAGCCATGCCCTGGTTTATGCAAGTCCATGTTCCTGGAATTCCATTTTCTCAGCCTTCTTGTTGAAATCCTGCTGATCCTTTGAAATTCCATTTAAATGCTTCCTTCTTCCCCATAAAGCCTGATCTGAGTCTTCCTAGGTAGAAATAATTTCTCCTAATGTTGTGGAGTGTAATGGTAAACCCCTGGGTTCAGGAAGGATACCTTTTGCAAGAATGCAAGAGCAAAGGAAATTGGGGAACTTATATACCATTTGGGAAGATCCAGGGGCTGGGAGAGATGATTGACATTATACTGACAGGATACAATCAAGCTAGAGAAAGGGATCATAGCCAGAGGCTAGGGTGTAGGGGAAAGGGACTGCTTACACAATGGATACTAAAGGATAGTTCCTGCCCAGGTATGCCTTCCTGGGACCGGGTCTTTGATACAATGGGCAAGACTACCAAGACAAAAGGGTATTTAGCATTTACCCTAGGGTCCATTATTCAGTCTGCAACTGCTAGCCTGAGATTCCCTTCAGGGTGGATTCTCTCGGGAACAGGGAACAAGGACCAGCTTTTGGGGTCTCCAACCTACAAACTATTTCTAAACTTGGGGTTCATCATAAGCTACAAGTTTGGGAACTCTAGATTCCATGTCGACAATACTTAACATAGTTAACCTTGGTTATAATTATTTGGTTTATACACCAATTTCCTCTATTATAGACTATAAGCTATTTGAGGATAAGGACTCTTTTAAAATTCAAATTCCCTTTAACACTTAGCATACTTTCTTAAACAAATAAGAATTTGTATAGTACTTTGCTATTTCCAAAGTACTTTTCATATTTTTGCCTTTAGAATTTATTTTTCTATTAATAATTTCTTCTCTATCCTACTCTTTTTAAGTAAAAAAACAAAAAACAAAAAACCACTTTGTAATCGATTTGCATAGTCAAATAAAATAAATTCCCACATTGGGCACATCCAAAAATTTTTGTCTCATACTACACTTTGAATCCATCACCTCTCGTTTAGGAGATGGGTAGCCTTGTCATCAGTTCTTTGGAATCATGATTTGTCATTGCATTGATCAAAGTCTTAAGGTTTTCAGAGTTCTTTGTCACTTGTAAGTCACAAAAATCTGATGAAGTGGATATTACAGATTCCATTTGACAAATGAGGAAAGTGAGGCTTAGATTTTAAGTGTTTAGTTAAACAGCCAGTGTCAGCAAACCAAGCACTCTATCCACTACCCCATGATGACTCATGGTAATAATCTTCACAGATTGAATTTGAATAGTGCTTCTCCAACAGCCCTTTATATATGTGGTCTGAATTGATCTTTAAAACAACCCAGTGAGAGAATTGTTGTCCAGTCTCTGCTATAGTATCTCTATTGTACAATTAAAGAGAATGGAGCTCAGACAGTTGATGTGTCTTACCCATGGTCACATAGCTAATAAGTATTATGTCTAGGGATTTGAAGTTATGGCTTCTGAGTCTAAACTCAGTGTTCATTCCTATCTGATTACATGACTAATGGAAGCATGAATTCACTTTTCAAGTCACTAAGATGCCATGAAGTCCCATTTTGAGAGAATTACACTAAAGGCTGTACTTTTGTTGTGGGGTACAGCCAATGTTGTGGGCTATAATGGTGAACCTCTGGGTTCGGGAAGGATACTTTTTGCAAGAATGCAAGATCCAAAACTTAGCTTAAAAGTAAAAAGAGATATTTATTAGTAATGTAGAATTATTGGCCAGGAAGACAGAATGAGTGGAACAACCCTGGGCGGGTTGCTCCCAGGAAGCTTCAGTCCTGGGATTTTTATATTCTTTACAAGGGAGAGGACATGATGTTATGTCATGGTGTGGGGTGATTCTAGAGTGGTAAACACTCAGGCATTTGGTGGGGTGTTTGGTAATCTGACCGAGGTCTGCCTGAAGACCCTCATAGTTTAGGGAACAGATGGATGCCTGAGATGCAGTCTGATGGTATCAAAGTGTAGCTTGGAGGTGCAACCCTATATCCATCTCAAACTAAAGGACTATCTAAGGATGATAATAATCTCAGGGTCTTATAGAAGTTATCAGATGTTCTTGGGCTAGGAGTCACAAGGACAGAAAGGAGCAAGGGAATTTCCCTGTTTACAGTTTGCCTGTGTTAAAGGGTACAATGCCCATGCCACTTTGTTTCTAATAACTCAAAATTGATCAACAAAATAAACATTTATTAAGTATCTGCTGTGGGCTAAACACTATACTAACTTCTGAGAATACAAATGTAGCAGTTAGTCTCTGCCATAAAGAAGTTTACCTTTTCTAGGGGTACAACAGGTTTACTGATAAGTAAATACAGGATATCTACCAATAAATACACAGTGATGAGGTGAGTGGAACTAACCACTAGGGAAAAAAATGAATACACAGAGAAAGAATAAAAAGAAAATGGAAAAGTGGGAGGAGAGTTGTAGAAGACAAAAAAAAACATAGGGAAATGTAAGAACCATAAGCTGAAAAGCATATTGACAGAGCAGTAAAAGAAAGATTTTTTTTGTATCTATGGGTTTTCAGATGTCAGATTTGTACAAATGCTCATAAGGGAGCATTAGTACTTAGCCCAATTTCTACTGCTTTTGAAATACAAAAGTGGTTTGTTTGTTTAAAAAAAATAATAATCCGGGGGCAGCTGGGTAGCTCAGTGGATTGAGAGCCAGGCCTAGAGACAGGAGGTCCTAGGTTCAAATCTGGCCTCAGACACTTCCCAGTTGTGTGACCCTGGGCAAGTCACTTGACCCCCATTGCCTACCCTTACCACTCTTCCACCTATAAGTCAATACACCGAAGTTAAGGGTTTAAAATAAAAAATAATAATAATAATAATTTCATTCAATTTCTTGACCCATTCACCTTTGTCCCTTCAATCATTTCTTCAGGGACGGGGCAGGGGAATGAGATCATACTTCCATATGTCACCAAATCAGAAAATGATCAGATCTATCCTTTGCTTTCATTATTTTCTTAAATCTTTGCTGTGGCTAACAAAAGGGGGAATAAGACTTACTTTTTAGGACAGAAACTTCAACAGGATAGAAAAGGGTCATTGTGTAAGGGGCTGAGCTAAATCTTCCTCATAAGATGGTGATTTGGCATTTTTATTGCCTAAAACCCTAATTGTTCTAAATCCTGGTGGGTGTTAGCCACAGAAGCCTGAAGACTTTGAACCATTTCAGATGTATTCTGTGTATGACAAAAAGCCTTTGTGATGTGAGAGCAGAATATGGATGTTGAAGGTGGAGGAGGAAATCCTTTCTTTGAGACTGTTAATGTTTACAACCCATTATTTCATATATAGCCAAATCCATGATCTTTATGCTATCTTTATTAGTTAAAAGTAAGTGCCCGCTTTGGGAATTATTTCTATTTTAGATTACAGGAAGTTGTCAATGATTTTCTTAAGATGTTTTCCAAGAAACTGAAGTATACAAAGAGAGTAGTACAGTAGTCTGACAGCACCTTCCTTATCAACTGAAGCAATAGGAAAGTTCTCAAGTTTGGAATTGAGCCAAGGAATATGCCCACAAGATTATCTTCTATATATAATATAATAGTTTGGTCGTACCTAGTTCTTTGTTTTCTACATTAGAATGTAAACTCCCCAAGAGCAAGGATTGCTTTCTGCCTTTCTTTCTATGCCCAATGCTTAGCACAGTGCCTGGCACATAATAAATACTTAACTAATAGGTTCTGACTGACAATAGTTCAAATCGAATATTTTATTGAACAAAGGCCATCTACAGGGAGGAAATATAGTAATTTCCTACCTGCTCCGGGGTTTCAATATTCCCTAAACCTAGGATATGCAGTGTTAGTAGTATTATCATACCCTTTATCAGCCAAGAAAGGCCTTAACATGATCTTAGAAACCAAGACCCTAGGGAGGAACATTCAGAATTATTGACAAGAGCCTTTTGTTACAGAAGCATTGAGTTAATCACAGTAGGGAATGGAGTGTTAAAAATGTGGTGAACATCTAAACCAAATCCCACAGAAGGAATCCAGTACTAATATACCTAGAGGGTATAAAAATGGGAGATCCTAGGTAAAGTACATAATGCAAAGCTAAGAAACAATGGCAATCAATTGCATAGTAAACCAAAGCTGGTAAATCTACCTTAACATAATTCCCTGGACCAACATAGGGAGTCACTGTTATTCTATATTGGCCCGAACACTGGGATAATTCTACGAATATTAGAAATGTACATTTACTTTTAGGATACAAAATTGAAGAGCTCAAGTGTACCCTAGAACACAATATCCTCAAACCAATCATTCTTAGGCTATTGGGTATGTATGTGAAAGCATCTGGGAGGGGTGAGACACTGTTGAGAATGCTGTTAAGTGAGTACTTAAGCAAAATCTATTTAGTGTCAGCTCTTGGCTTCCTTTTCTGGAGAATTAGATCAGCAAAAATTAATCTTGCTTGAGTTTATAAGCAGTTGACCACCAAGATAATCTCCCAACTTTTAAAAAAAATTCTAGATGTATGATAAATTGTGTTTTGCTTCATTTTAAACCATGTGTTCCAGTAGAGATTCCATATCTAAAACAACAGATCAACAAGCACTTGGGGGTTGAAATAAACAATCCCTATAAAACATATTCAAAACACATTTTGAATTAGTTTGCCATTGTTCAGTTTTCTCCATTCCCTACTGAGTATTCCCTCCTGAGTACTTAAAACATGTATGAAACATAAAAACATATATAAAAACATACTCCAGTACTTCCAGGTAAAAGCAATCTCATGAAAGCAATCACTGGAATGTGAAAGCCAGCATGCATGGGGGTTAAAAGCAACAGACAAGGAAGTGCTAAGGGTCTCAGGAGCCCCATACCACACTTCTCACAACTAGGTTCCAGATTGATCTACCTGGGGCCAAGGTTAAGTCAAATTGGCATAGTTTTGCACCATAACTTCTTTGCTCACAGAAGCCCTGTTGGACTGTGTGTTGTGTGTACCAGATATTGAAATCATTGAGGAAGAAATGTCTTAAACGTCTGCACACAACAGCTACCAGAATTTTAATTGGATGAGAAATGTTTATCGAAAGATTCTCAAAGGAGGAGAGATTAAAGGAGAGCCTGGAAGTTTCAATGAGGAGCAAGGAATACTATTACCTTGGGTTTTTAATTCTACTGTGACCAGTAATAAATCAAGGTATGAGTAAAAATATGAGTGGTGCTAGAATGGGGATCCAGAGAAACTGAGTCATCAGGAAGGGAGTGCAAGAAGATGAAGCAATTGAGAAAAGAAAAGGTTTAAGATGAAATCTAGATTTTTACTTGTGGAGCAGGCATTCTAGAGAACACAACAGAAGTGGTGGGTAATGTGGTTGTTTAGGGGCATAGAAATAAGGAAATAACGGGGAATAGAGAAAACTGAACAATGGCAAACCAGGATTCAAAATCATTAGGACAGGATGAGTATGATGGGTTAGAGATATCAATCAATGAGTTATGAGTTCAGGTAGATTATTGTACTATGGGGTTTGGCCTTGGGTTGAGTTGATGCTCAGGAAAGGACAAAGCAAACCTTAAGGAGTTGTGGGTGGCTGGAAAGGGTGCCTGGAGTGCAACTGAATGGCAGAACAAACAATTTAAAATTACCTAGTTCTAGGATGTATTACCATAATGTTTCACCTATCTGCAACCCCAAATTCAATTTAGCCCACATTTTTGAGTGCTTCCTATTTACAAGGAACTGTGCATTCGCCTTGGAGGAAATGGGGTGTTTTATAGAAGTGAATTTTCCACAGATCTGGATCATAGAATTAGAAGTGGAATCTTATTCTTTGAAATGTCAAGCTTTTTTTTTTTATGGAAAGTTTTGTCAAATGTACTAAGAGGGATACTGAGCAGAACTTAACCTTTTCATAATGACTTGGGACCTTGTTCTAAAGAATATTGTGCTTAGAGAAATAAAGTTCTCTACTTCAACATTGTCCTGCCTCCTCCCTCAATGTCAAACTATCAGCTGTCAGGTGTCACTTTTCTGTTTGTCATTGTGCCTGTCTCTGATAGCCCCACTCCTCCCTCCTCTCCTCTTCTAGTGAGTTTTTCTAGTCTGCTGTGAGTTGTGAAACAAATAAGCAAACTTATTCAAAGTTGTATGTTTTTTAAAAACCCTATGTAAGGCTGAGAGTGAGGAGCCAAGAATAAAGTAAAAAACTGTTTAGTACATGAGTTCTGGATTACAATCTCACCCACTCTCATCCACACTTCATCAACTTTGATCTTCATATATGTAATGTATAACAGCACTTTCTCCTCTTCAACACATTTACCTGTCTTAAAAAAAATTGTTACATTAAAATTCCCAGGCATCTCTCATTCTCCCTCCACTCCCCACATTAGAGAAGGCATCATTTGACCAAAAAAAAAAAGTATTCATAAAACTATGTCCATTCTCTGGAGGCAGACAAACACAAGTCATTATTCAAACAATTTTTCTGTTGCTTTATATAATGTTGTCTTGGTTCTGCTCATTTCACTCTTTGTAATTTTGGGTAGGTCTTTCCATGATTTTTTAAAAATTAACCTGCTTGTCATTTCTAATGGTACAGTAGTATTCCATTACAATTATATGTCATGACTTGTTTAGCCATTCCCCAATGGATGGGCCACCAGTTCTTTGCCATCACAAAGAGAGCTGGTATAAATATTTTAGGACAGAGGTTCTTTTCCTTTTGCCCTGATCTCCTTAGAAAATAAACCTAACAGTGGTATTGCTGGGTCAAGATAGGCACAGTTTTATAACTCTTTGGGCATAATTCTAGATTGCTCTCCAAAATGGTTGGATCAGTTCACAGTTCTACCAACAGTGTGTTAGTGTCCTTATTTTTCCACATCCCCTCAAACACTTGTCATTTTGCCCTTTTGCCATTTTAGCCAATCTGCTAGTTGTGAGATGTTATCTCAGAGTTGTTTTGATTTTCATTTCTCAAATAATGATTTAGAACATTTTTTCATTGAGTTGTATATAGTTTTGATTTCTTCATCCAAAAACTGTCTGTTCACATTTTGACCATCTCTCTGTATTTTAGATATGAGACTTCTAAGACATTGCCTATAAAAATAGATGATCTTTAAAAGTTTGGTCAAATTCACTTGTTACTCCCACTTGGTCCTGATGCTTTTAGTAACTTCATTTATGACTTTTCAATTTCTTTTTCTAAAACAGATTTATTTAGATATTCTATTTCTTCCTCTATTAGTCTAGGAATTATATAAACTATTTATATATAAAACAACTATATATAAATTATGTTTATGTATAAACAATATATAATTTAAAATAATTTATATATAAAATATTATTGTAAACATTTTTCTATTTCACAATGGGGCAAAAAACTCCTAATAGTTGCTTTGATTTCATCTTCATTACTGATAAATTGACTTTTTATTTTTGATCCTAATATTTGGTTTTCTTCTCTCTTTTTAAAAATCATATTAATAAATGGTTTATCTATTTTTTATAAAACTGACTCCATTTTATTCATTATTTCAATTTTTTACATTCAATTTTGTTAATCTCACCTTTCTCATTATGTTTTACTTAAACTGGAATTAAAATACAGGCATTTTACATTCTCTAAGCATGGGATGCCTGAATGTCGAGCATATTATGGATGATGGTGATAAGAAGGTCATTAAGAATGAAAACTTGACTGATTATAAATAAGTAGGTAACCTGCACATAGATGACTGAAGTTGTTTTACTTAGAACCATATTAATGTGAAACAGGACTTTTTTTTCTCAATCAAGTTCCAATATTTGCAAAGCATTATGTAATAGCTTTATTAGTATTTGATGTAATCTGTTAAAGCATGCAACAAAAAAAGGATTCTGGGATAGCTACTAAGAAAAATAATTGAAACATTAAAGACAGCTCCTGTTTATTTTGCAAAAGATAGATAGCCTTTTGATTCTTTTCCCAATTTGGGATAGAATGAACAGAGCAGGGAATAGAATGTAAATCTTTCCCAAATGCCATTTGCTGTTTAGTGCCAAGAACTATACTTAAAATAGTACAGAAGAGAGAGATCTTGTAGTCAGTTGCTTAAGCCTCACAAAATAGCAAAACTTAGTAAATTCTTCATCTTAAATGTGATTTCATTACTTCATCCTGGGATGAACTTCCTTTGGGGAACTAAACGAGAGACTGGTTTAGAAATCAAAACATTATCTTAATTTTTAATAGGTGATGTTCCTTTCAGTGACTGGGTTAGTGTTTGTTATCCAAGGTAACTTCTTCCCAAATATAGGTCCTAAGGAAGCAGAATTACTAACAAAAAGCTTGCTTGGCAAGCATGACATTTGGGCAAGGGGAGTTAGTTTTTATTCTTGTGGTATATTTGATTCTGCTGTGGCAGAATCTGATAAATTATCATCATTGTTCTACTATAATGTACATCTTTTCAGAGGACTGGAAGATAACTGTTTTTGTGGCTAACAATTAGCCCCGTGAAGATGTAGCTAGATGAAACAATGCTATAGGATACAGTTACATTGTTCCATAAGAACAATGATTTATGAGTGAATGCCTGCATAAATTATATTAGGGTTTTGCAATGTTATGTTGGGTTCAGTTATAATGTATTAATAATGGCATTGTGAAATGATATTTGGCCTCTCTTTATTTGTATCAGTTGAAATTCTTTTCCCTTCAACAGGGCTGGAGCATATTTTTACTTTGCCTTCTTCTCTTTCTAAATTCTACTGGGAAATTTTCCTTTCTGTCCTGAGCACACCTCTATTACATTTCAATTAGATCATAATTTATTTTACTTTGTTTATAATTTAACCAAGTTTTCTTGGCATCACAATGGAATAGAAAGTTTGGCCATTAGTTATTCCTAGCTTTCATCATATGTCTTATCTATCTCTTTCAGTCATATTTCTTTGATGACGTCCTTTACACTCCTCCTCTGAAATATGTTGCAGCTTGCTTATAGACCACGGGTCTCTCTGCTGCTCTTTTTTTCGACTTAGAGGAAGTTTCCTAGCGTGTTGTATGGAGTCCTTCTGCTGATTTTATAGGACATAGACAACAGCAGAACAAGGTAAAGTGGCATAGCTGGGTGGTGATCTACACTGGCATAAGGAGTGCCTACATAGATAAGATCGTAGGCTTGCCAGAGTATTGGAATAGAATTATAGTTTAATCCCTTTGATTCTTATTAGCTTCAACATTAGAGTATCCTTAAATTTTGGGAAAGTATTTTCATTGGATCTTATAATTCTCCTTATATATTGACTATACTTAATATAAAGTAACTTGTAATCTAGGTTACAATGGTAATGACAATTCAGTTAATGAGTTAATACCAATATTTTAATGATTTAAGGTTTAATGGATGAAGATAATGCAGTATAAGATAATGTAGATTATTTAAAGGAAATTGAATGATCATGGAAATTAAGAGAAAATCTATAAAATATTATAATCCAGTCTACCCCGCAAGAGACAGTAGAGGACAATTTCAATTTTGTAACCGTATCCATATTCATTTTTGTATGTCCCTGAATACTATCTTAAATCAGTTATTGATTGATCATTTAGGTACAGAGAATTTCCTGCTTTTGTTATTTTTCCCCTTATATATTGCCTTTATAAATAGTCATTACATTTGTAGACTCTAGTATATTAACCTTTGGGCACATTTAGGGAACTTTCCTACATCTTTGATTTACTACCCTAACCCAGAGGATCTTGGTGCTTCATTATGACTCCCTTTCTCCCCCAGTGCAGTCACCAACTCCCCCCTCTAGCCAGAAGACTTTAATAATGCTTCAGCTCAATTTGTAGGCTTACTCCAACTCTCCATATCATCTATTAGGCAAATCTATTGTTATTTCTTGACCCAATAATTTCACTGTTGGAATCAACCCAGAATGTGTTATTAGAAAGCATTATCTATGCAAAGATTTTCATAATAGCATTATATATAATTTCAAACAAACCCTTCCACCTCTGTGAACCTCCAACAAGCTGGAAATATTTGGTATATTTAAGAAACAAATAAGACTAATAAGCATGAGTTATACAAAGAAATTATAGGATCATAGATTTCAAGTTGGAAGGATGTAAGAGCTTAGCCCCTTAATTTTACAGCTGAAGAAAATGAGGTCCAGAGAGTTCAAATCACTTGCTTAAAGCCACAAGGCTAGCAAATGGCAGAGATAGGATTCATTCACACATTTAATTATCATTTGTTTAGTGCCAACTATGTGCCAGACACTGTGCCCAGTGCCTGAAATATAAAGACAAAAATACCCCCCAAATAGTCCTAGTTGTCAAGGAGATCACATTCTATTGTGGGGGGGGGGGAGGAAGAGGAGAAAAAAGCAGCATTCAAAATATATGCAAAGTAAATATAAATGATATACCATGTAACTTGAGGGTAAAGAGGATTTCTCTCTCTTTTAACATTGAGAATGCCACTAATGTTGGCTTCATTGACTTTTCATTTAAAAAAAAACACAGGATAATTAAACTGTTTAGATTAGGGAAATGCTATAGATGACATTTTACCTGTATATTACCAATATATTTGACAAGGACTTTCATGATATTCTTTGTTTAATGATAGGACCAAAGAATAGTCATAAATCCTCTCCACTAAAATGTCACAGTAATCTAGGTTTGGTCTTATCATGTTTGACATTTTTATCAATGACTTCAGTGAAGGCATACATGGCAAGATTTCAAAATTTGCAGAAGGCATAAAGCTGGGAAGGCTAGCAAGTATACTAGATGAAATGTCAGATGAGAAAACTGGCCCCAAATTAAGAAGATAAGATGAATTTAAAGTTTTGCACTTCATAAGTAGAAGATGGGGGAGAATTGGCTCAGAAGCAATTCATCTGAAAAAGGCCTAAGGATTTAAGTGGACCTGGGAGCCCAATGGTAGTTGACAATATGATATGGCATCCAAAATGCAATCTTTGGCTGCATTCATAGAGGCTGTGTCCTAGACTGGGTAGGTGATACTCCCACTTTGCTCTGACCTGCTCTCTAGTTCTAGGTGTCACACTTTGGAAAGGACATTGATAAGCTGAGGAATGGCTAAAGAGTACAACCTGGATGACAAAAGGCTTGGAGGCCATGCATTATAATAATCAATTGAAAGAACTGGAAATGTTTAATCTACATAGTAGATTTGGAAAAGATATGACAGCTACCTTCAAATATCTGAAGGGCTGTCCTATGATATAGGAATTTTCCTGGCTCTCCTTGGCCCCAGATGGCTGAACTAGGAGCAATGGGGAAATTTTAGGTTCAATGACAGAAAAAAACTTTTTAAGAACTGGAGCTACTCACAAGTACAATGGGCTGTGTTGCAACAGGTGTATGGAAAATATTTGGAAAACTCTCAATATGGTTAAAATTTATGTCACCAATATTAATGCAAAATGACTTCTGACACTAGGCTGACTCAATACCTAACATGGACCAAAGTAAAACCAAAAGGTCCCACTTTTAATTGAATGCTGGATCTTGTTCCATAAATGTGTATTGTTGCTCCTATTTGTTTTTAATTTGGGATTTTTGAAGAAGGTATATTACTACATGGACATGGGGAAAAGTTTTAGTGTTTAAAGAAGATACTTCAGGGGGCAGCTGGGTGATTCAGTGGTTGAGAGCCAGGCCTAGATTCAAATCTAACCTAGATGTGTGACCCTGGGCAAGTCACTTAACCCTCATTGCCTAGCCCTTACCACTCTTTTACCTTAGAATCAATATTGATTCTAAGACAGAAGGTACGGGTTTAAAGAAAAAAAAAAGATGCTTCACAGAACAAGGAGAACATTATATAGCTATAGCCATGTGGTATGATAAAACAACTGTGAATAACTAATTCTCAGCAATACAATGATCCAAGGCAATCCCAAAGAACTCTTGAAAAAATGCCAGCTGCTTCTAGTTGAAGAATTGATGGAGTCTGAATTGAGACCAAAGTATCATTTTTTGTTTGTTTTCTTCCACAGAAAGATTAATATGGAAAAATGTTTTACATGGTTTCACATGTAAAATTGATATCAGATTGCTTATTGTTGCAGTAAGCAAGGAGGGAGAGAATTTGGGACTCAAAATTACAAAAGAACAAAGGTAAAAATTATTTTTACATGTAAATGGGGAAAGATAAACTATTTTTTAAAAGAAGCTTCAGCAATTGTTCGTAGAAGGAAATCAAGTGTTTCAAGTATCATTTGAGGCCACAATGAATAAAGAGATCAGTCACACTGAAGCTCAAAGGAAAGTTCAGTCAAAGATGAAAAATTAATGCTCACAAATTGGTTCTATGAAACATAATTAATCCTCAGAAAATTAAAAAAAAAAAGACCTTCAGAAGGCTTGGCACCTGGGGGTTTCAGGGTAAGAAAGAGGATTTGCTGATTCCTCTCATACAACAGATACATCTTGAACAGCAAGGGCAATTAAAAATAGCTGCTAACTGTTGTGATGAAAAGGAAAAAAAAACACCTTGGCATAGGCAAAATAATATAAAAATTAGAACACTATAGACTGAAAAAAGGTAATTTTTACTCATAAAACTGTATTGATGAAAATCACTTTAAAAAATTCAAGGCCATTACCAAAACCATACTAAAGAGAAATGCAGGTAAGCTTATAATAGCCCAGTATCTTCATTAAACTGCAAAACATTTACAGCTTCTTCCCTACTTCCAATATTTTGAGAATTTACTTTCTGTGGACCTGGAAGTCAACTCTATTGAGCGAATGTAAACTGAAAAAATATTGACAGAAAGGGAAGAATTATTAATGAATTACAGAAAATCTCAAATGTAGTTGTGGAATATATCTTTGCACCATGACAAGTTACGAAAGGTTAAAAAATGTTTTCAAAGAATGGAACTAAACATGCTTGAACAGCCTGAGAACTCATCTGATTTAAGATAATCTGTGGGTTATAATCAAAGCTAAACTTGAAAAAATAGATTGTTTGCCAAAGGTACACTGAATATCTGATGTGATATGTGGTTTCACGATGAAGATTTAAACGATATGTCCTAATCTTGAGCACCCAATGTCAAATGATGTAAAGGAAATGACTGAAGTAAAAAGATATATTAAAAATTTTTTAAATAATGTTAACAGTTATGAGTTATTATAAAAGTTGTTGAAGTAATTATTTTATTTCACTCCAAATTATTCACACACCATTGTAGGTACTGAATTCTCTCTCACTGGAGATCAAGCAAATGCTGAATCATCCCTTTTTTGTAGATAATTCTTGCTCAGGTATAGGCTAATCCAAATGATTTTTGAGACCCCTTATAACTCAAATTGGCTAATCTAATTATTCTATTTAGAACTAGTAAATTTTCCTTAATGCAACGATTCTGTCTTCAAACTATGCTTTATTTCAATCCACTGTTTCACACCAATCAGTTTGAAAAATAAATTTTTTTCAGGGTAATCTTAAACTTGTCTTCCAGGCAGGACCTTTAAACTCCCTACCATTTGTACTTGACACTGTCTAAGCTGTTAACATCTAAACCAGTGATTCCCAAAGAGGGTGCCACCGTCCCCTGGTGGGTGCTGCAGCGATCCAGGGGTGTGGTGATGGCCACAGGTGCATTTCTTTCCTATTAATTGCAATTAAAATTAAAAAAAAATAATTTTCAAGGCGCTAAGTAATATTTTTTCTGGAAAGGGGGCAGTAGGCCAAAAAAGTTTGGGAACCACTGATCTAATCCCTACAGGACCTACTAACTAACCTATGATGGAAATGCATCCTTACTATATTCTCCAGTCTCAGTTGTATTTATGTATGGACTATGTATTCTATACATGAGTTCATAAAATCAGATGGGCTGGAAGGGTTTCTAGGGCTCTCACAGAGGTCATTATTTGAAATTGTCCTTTCTGAGTCCTCAGGAACAACAGGAAGTTGAACAAAATAAAATAAAATATAAAAGATTCACTTCACATATTTCAAACACTGAAGTAGGTTAATACTAGTTGGACACAGAGAGTGCTAAAGGACGTTCACTTCCTTTAAAAGTACACAAAAGGAGTAGCTAGGTGGCTCAGTGGATTGAGAGCCTAATCTCAAGAGAAGTTCTAGGTTTAAATTTCAGCTTAGATTTTTTTTTTGGCTATGACCCTGGATAAGTCACTTAACTCCCTTTGCCCTTACCTCTGCCTTGGAGCAAATACATAGTACTTATTTTAAGACAAAAGATAAAGAGTTAAAATAAAAATTCCCTCAGTGGTGCCCTTCTGGCTTGTTGGTTAATGAATAGGCTTTGATGCAGTTTCTTTTCATTCCCCTCCTCTCCTTCAGCAGACATCACGTAGGGGGTCAAGAGATCCCCTTCCCCAAGATTTTCTCCACCATTCCAAAGCAACAAACCTTTAAGAATTGAGCCCCATTTTCTTGGAAGTGGCCAGTATGAAGGCTCAGCACTTTCTGGGGTGTGTTCCAGCCAGAGGAAGCCTGCTGTTTTCTTCCCCTCACAACAGATAAACTGACAGAGAGGTTATATGACTTGTCCAAGGCTCATTGGTAATCAGTAGGAGAACCAAAACTTAAACCCAGGTCCTCTCCCTACAAAGTCAGTGTTCCTTTCACTATTATTCAGGAACAATCACGTTTAGTTTGACGGAAGATGATTTCTAAGTCCCTAATGATTAAAGCAGCTTTCTATATGTTATCTCATACAAACCTCGCAAGAAATTTGAGAAGCTTGGTGGCAGCTCATTATTTGGACGCGCAGAGGTTCGGTTACTTTTCCACGCACACAGGTCTTAAGAAACAGAGGCGGTGTTTGCATCCAAGCTTATCATTCGGGTCAGTCTCCTCCCTATCTCTTATTTCCAAGCAAAGGGCGTAAGAGGAATGAAAAGAGCTGGACGCGACTCTCTTCCAACTTAAACTTCCCAGGCCAGCCTACAACCAGTGCAGACGATTAGCAAAATTAGAAAAAGGTACGATTTCGGGAAACCAGCGGTCCAGAGCCTGGAGGGAATAGCACTCAGATCTTTTCCCTCCAGTAATTGTAGCCACACCTTCCCTTCCCCAGACCAGTTCCAGCTGGATTCCTCCGGGCGGGCTCCCCAGAAGCTTTCCAGCCAGACGGCCCCACCCCCAGGCCCCTGGCCAATCCCCTTTCCCACTCCAGCTCGGCGGGGTGGGGGCGAACCGCAGAGAGATTAGATTGGCCGAGAGGAGGAGGGGGGAAAGGGGTGTGGTGGCCTGGTGTGTCCAGAAGGGTGCAGCGATAAGGAGAACTCGGCGCAGGCGTAGCCAGGGTCCCTACAAACAAAACAACCCTCGGCCGGCCGAAGCTCGAGCTCCCCGAGATCGCTTCCACCTTCCTCTACCTTTCCCTAATTCTGCCGCCCCGCCCCCGGTCACGTCGCGGCACGTTCCCCCTCCCCCAGGCGCTCAGGGCCGCGCACGCCCCCCTCCACCCCCGCGCCCGCCTCCCGCATTTAACTCCTCCTCGGCCTTAGCGAAGCTGGCGGCGGCCGTGGTGGCGGCGGCTGGGGCTCCGCGGATAAGCGCACGCCCCGGCTGGTATCCCGGCGTAGTGGGAGGTTACGCCAACGGCTCCCTGGCTACGGGAGAGTGGACTGACGATGACTTGCTACCGAGGCTTCCTGCTGTGCAGCTGCCGTTGTGTGGCGGGGAGCCGGGCGGCCGCAACGGCGCGGAGGTGTCCGTTAGGGGCCATTCCGGCGGCGGCGGGGAGCGCGTTGCCCCGGCTTGGCAGCGCTGGAAGTGGGGGCCGGCGGCACCTGGGGCACGGGGGACACGGGCGGCACGGCCAAGCTCGCGAGCTGGAGGGCGGCAGGGGCAACGAGGGCCGTCCTGCAGGCGGCTTCCGCCCGGCCCGGGTTGTGGTAGTGGCCAAGACCACCCGCTATGAGTTCGAGCAGCAGCTATACCGCTACGCAGAGCTCTCGGAGGAGGATCTGAAGCAGCTGGTGAGCTCCTGGAAAAGTCCCCAAGAGGCGAACCCGGCCTCAAGCCCTCAGACCCCAGACCCCACCTGACCCCGCGCCCACGCGGTTAAGCCCGAGCTGCCCCTACCCCTCGGCCCCCGGTTTCGCTCCGCCTTTGCACGCACCTACGCAGACTACCCCTTTCGTGTCAGTGTGTATAGTAGAGACGGTCAGTGTATGCGTGTATTGGAGAGAGCCACAGGCTGTGTATGTAATGTGTGCAGTGTGTGTGTGTGTGTGTGTGTGTGTGTGTGTGTGTGTGTGTGTAGAGAAGCATATTGCTCATTCTATATGTGTATGTGTGCATATGTGTGGGAAAGACGCTCATTGTTCATTCTATATGTGTGTTGGAGCGAAATGCTCGGGGTGTGTGTATGTGTGCTGGAGTGGTGCCTCTATATTCGCTCCTGAAAGCTCTCAACTCTTTTGGGTCTTCCTACCAATAGAACCAATTTTTTTTCCCCTATGTGTGGACCCGATGAGATTGTCAGCAAGGTGCTTTGCAAATTTCAAAGCCTTATTACTTATTTTTTATCCTGTTTCACTTGGGTTCAGTGAGCAAGGGAGGAGCACGGAAAGTGCACCCAAATTCCAGCTTCAAAGAAAAAGACTAGATCTGGGAGTGAGGGTCGCGAGTATCTAGTCTTTTGCTCTGGTCTTGTGAAAATTGGCCCCCAGGGCGCCTCTTGTGGCTTTGTAGGTGTAGATTGTGCACCAGACACACCCCCTTCTGCTGGTCTTATTGGAGGCCTGGTATTGACCAGAGTGGGTGCTTTTTCTTGCAGGAACCGGGACGTTAATGCCAAACAAGATCTGTTAGTCTGCTTTTAAGGCACCTGTCATAATCTTTTTGAATTGCCAAAAGAAAAAAAAAGACTTATTTTGAATATTTCATTAATGTTTTCAAAAAGGGAGGTCCAAAGTACAGAAAAGTTCGATAAGGTAAAGAAGAATTGTGAGGCCTTCAACTACAGCGGGGGTGGGGGTGGGTGGGGAATTCTACATGCATTAAGAAATTGTAAACTATAAGCTGTTAAAGAAATGCTAAGAGAGGGAATACGCCCTTCATTTGGGGAATGGCTGAATAAATTGTATATGATTATGATGGAATAATATGTTCTCTAAAAAATGATGAACAGATTAATTTTTTAAAAAACTTGGAAAGACCTACATGAAATAACGAAGAGAAAAACGAGTAGAACCAAGAGAACATTATATGCCAAAACAGAATATTTGAAGAATGACTTGTAAAGTCCACCTCCAGAGAAAGAACTGATCAATAGAAGTACAAAAGGCATACTTGATATATACATATCTTTTTGTCAGATGATGCCTTCTTCTGTCATCTTGTCAGGTGATGTCAGGTGCCAAGAAGAAAGGGGTTGAGCTACCTGGTAATAAATTCTAAAAAAAAATTAAAAACCAACACAAAATATTGTTTAAAAATTTAAATTCATTAAAATATTTTGCTTAAAAACATTACTAAGTGCTAAGAGATATTGAAAGTTATTATTTCTAACTCCCTCAAATTGCACCTATAGCAAGGAGCTTTTCTAGGTCTACCTCTCTCTTACCAGTAGTGCTTTCCCTCAGAAATTACATCCCATTTACTCCATATATTTCTTTTATGGATAAGATTGGATGTTATCTCTCCCATCAAAATCTCATTTCCTTAAGGCCTGGGATCATGTTTTTTGCCTTTCTTTCTGCCCTGCACTTAGTTAGCATAGTGCCTGACACTAATAAAAGCATTTATTAAATGTTTGTTGACTATGTAACTGAGGTATACCCAGTATATTAAGCACAGTAACTAAATCCTAAACTATCTTGCTGTCATTGTAGTTGTAAGATTTTTTGGCTTTTTTTGTGATCCTTCTATGGAAGGTTATTTTTACAGAAACATTTTAATAATTATAATCACCTTTACTGTAGGACTTATTTTTGGTGACAAGTAAAGTATGCATTTTATCGGTTAATTTGCAACATTAGTAATTAAGTACTTACTCTTTGATCTTATAGTTTTTATTGCTACATTGGATGAGGTAGATGGAATTTTTTTCTGGTAGCACCTAAATATTTCTTTCATTATCCAGCTTCCTATTTAGCTTTTCCTATTTGCCTTTTTATTGTCACTTTAGTAGTACTGTATAACAGTAAGCCATGGTATCTTAGGGAAAGTACAGTGAGGGGAATTATGTTTCAGTAATTCATATTTTACCAAACACTAAAGATTCAAACACATTTTCACTGCCTTATTGCTTAAAGGAAATAGTTGAGGAAAATGTCTTGTTTGAAGAGTAAAAAGACGGTATTGCTAAAATAGAATTCGATGAATTTCCATTTGTGCCTTTTAAGAAAGCAAAGAGACCCCAAAGAATTGATATTGAATCTTAATGTTATATTTATAACTACAACAGTTCTCAGAGGGCAGCTAATTCAACTCTTTCATTTTCCAGAGAAGCAAAGATCCATTGAGGTTAAATGATTTGACCAATGTCACATATGTGGAAACAATAGATATTTCACCCATAACCCTCTGAATACAAATGCAGTGTTCTACAATACCTGTGGTTTTGTTTTTGAACTAGGGATACATGTGGAATTTCTTCCTAAATGGTTAAACTGAGCTTTTGCTGAAGTTGTCTTTCATTGCCTTCTGAATGATCCAAAGAAATCATTAACTTTACTAAAGTGTTTTGACTTTAAGGGTATATGTATATCTGTAGTCTTCTGAGGGAGAATCATCTGAACCTCTAAGAAAACTTAAAATGTAGAGAAACTTAAAAAAAAAATATGACTACCTACTAGCCCCTTTAAGGGAGAGATTATATAAAAAGAGAACTGAAGAAACTGTTTTAATAGGCAAAAATTTGTGTCAAATGATCTATAAGTAATACTGGGCTATAAATCATACATGTAACCTTCAGGTAGTAGTCTCTTTTAGTTCATATTAAACTACTAGTTCTCTGTCTCTGTCTTATTTATTGTAGAATACCTAATAAGATCAATACTACCATTCAGCTGGATTGGAATGGTTCCTAACCTGAGATGAGGACTAGGCAAAGTATATGTTGGTGCATGAGAAGAAAAATAATTATATTGCTATTAAAGAAAATTTATTGGTAAATTAGAGTAAAGACACAGGGAAATAAACAGTATTGGAGTTACTCCTAGCTTTAGATTGTTCAAGGTCTTTTGTAGCTAGAGCTAATGGCCAATTAACTGTTGGCTTTGTTCTGTTACTGTTGCTTTGGTATGGAGCTTCAGTAACTCATAGAAATGCCCAATGCGGTATTTTTTTTTTAAAACCCTTACCTTCCATCATAGAATCAATACTTTGTATTGGTTCTAAGGCAGAAAAGTAGTAAGGGCCAGGCATTGGGGGTTAAGTTCCTTGCCCAACCAGGATCACATAACTAGGAAGTGTCTGAGACGATTTGAACCTAGGATCTCCTGTCTTTAGGCCTGGCTCACAATCCAGAACCCAATATGGTATTTTTCAAAGTACATATTCTTTCTATTACATCACTTTGAATAATATGAATCTGGGGAGGGAAAGTACAAGAGTATTACATTCTGAGACCCCTTCCTTGCTTTTTTTGGGAAGATAGGTATGTACTGTGGCTGTTATCCTAGAGATAGGGTGGCTTCCTATAGGCTACGTATTTTTTTTTTCTTGTGATCACCAAGGTGAACTTTTTATTTTTTGTGCTGGTAAGTCACTCATTATCCCACCTGGGAACTTTGATGTCCAATGAAAAGCTTTCCTGAAAGTCCCCTACTCTGCTGTCTTTGAAATAAAGCCTGTTTTTAAAAGCTAGCCTAATGATTTTTACTCCTAGGAATTACATGAAAATAAAATGAGGTTAAAAAAGCAAAAGAAGAAAGTTAACAGATTTCTCATAGATAATCATGAGCCAGGGTTTTTCATTCCTAGCAAAAGGCTTAGAATATAAAGTTTGGAGGTCCGAATTGGATACTTATACTAATGAGCAAATTGCATAATCTGTCAGCTTCTCCATCTGTAAAATGGCAACAATAATCCATTGCCTACCTTAAGGCATTATTACAAGGAAAATGTTTTGTAAACAAAGACGATGTAATTGTGAGATTATTCTTTTTTCTCTGGTACATTCATCTTTTTACTTCCTTTTATATATGGATCAGCCCTCCCCTCCTCCCCTTTTTTTTAATTAACCTTATTACTAAGCTAGCAAATATGATTTTCCCCAGATCTTCATCCTACTAATCTCTTCAGGACCCTTCTTCAGAAGAGTATGCCAATTTAGATTGTAGAAATTTAATTTGATATATTTGACTTTTGTCATACAGCCAAATTGCCCTGTTTTAATGTCTGCTATCTTTCAGAATCATTAGTGACTTTTGTGTCTTAGGAATATGGGCTAAAGAACATTCAAATAAAGGTTGCAATCATGCCTAATGAAACTATTACTGTAATTTGTTTGTTAAAGGATAGTTGATTAGGGGAGTTCTCTTGATTAATTTGAGATTAATGGGAGATAAGCCTTTATACCAGTGGTTCTTGAACTATATTTGGTGGACCTTTGGGTTCCCTAAGATTCTTTTAGGGATTCCTGGAGGTAAAAAGTATTTCATAATAATACTAAAATGAAATTTGCCTATCAAAGTAGTCTTTCCTTTTGAAACTACTTATCTCTCTGTGAGTCTGATTTTCTTAATCTTAGAGGGATCCTTCAAGACTGAAGGTATATAAAGAGTATATGTATATGTATATATATGCGCCTCTTGGGGAGAGCATTGGATGATCTTTGATACTTCTTACCCACCTACCCTCTCCCTAAACAATTTTCCTCTTCCCCTAAACAAAATCACCTTGTAGCTGGAGAAGTTAGGGACTAAAGCCATATCATGGATAGTGGAAAACTAGTATTTTGCTGCTTATTATTCCTGTGAGTGATTCAGACAGTGCCAGTCCAATGATAGGAAGGAATTTTACTTGTTTAGCATCCCATAAGTGTGCTAGTCTTGGGAGGGGAGTATACTGATATATGGTGGTGAGGAAGTGTCTAAACCACAGGATGGCACTATGAGTTTTAGGAAAGGATTCTAAGATCCTTTGAGAAACAAGAGTTTCACCAAAATGGTATCCCAACTCTTAGGATGATGATCTTTTCAGACTCCAGGCTTGGAAAGGAGAATTGTATTGTTTGGCTAACTGTGAAGGCTTTTTTTGTGTTTTCTGTATCTAGGGGTTCTAGTAAGTTATTTCTTTAACCTTCTATATTGTCTGTAGCCTGAAAAAAAGTTGTTATTTGATATGCATTGTTACCTTGAATGTTGGTACTGGAGCAGGAGACCCTATTTTAACTGCATTTGTGGAATATTTGATTAGAACATATTAAGATTATTTCTCAGGGTAAGCAGTGTAGGAGGAGCATAATGAGCCAAAATGAATGACTTATTTGAAGCAGCTTAGTAGATCAAACTTCATCTATTATGATCTTGGACCTATGGTTACATACACATAAATTGTTATGATTATAGGTATAATATAAATAAGTCTTTTAATCAAGGCATTTAGAATACTTGGCATTTAGAAACCACAAATGTACATACATCACACATTTTGTGTGGTCAAACTCTTTCCATATTAGCCTGATTTCAATTTTTGTGAAACTGAAGAGTCTCATTTTCAGATTAGAATATTTGACTATGTATTTTGAAAGTGAATTTAGAGGTTAAATGACTAACAATCATTTAGCAATTGTTTTACTAGTAGGGTACTCCCATTGATTAGACATAATGATTGTTTCCTTCCCCTTGGGTAACCTGGAAGCTTGTATTCTTTGGATCCAGGTCAAAGTCCATTCTTTGTTGTCTTCTGTTTCTGGTTTAATAGAATGGATTTTTTGTGGCTCCATTTTTTGGAGTTTCCCTTACTTTCCTATTATGATGTACAGTGAGTGTGGAAGAGTATATCTTCCATATAGACCCAGCTAGCAGTAGGCAATAGTCACCATCAGTGTTGCACCTCTTATCAACATTCTTTCTAATCTCAAGTATCCTTTTTTGCTTTCTGCTTTAAGATTGTGTTTTTGTATCTCTCATAACCTTGCACTAAAATAATCCTCACCAATGTCTTAATTGATTTAGATTTAGGAAATTGCTACCTCCTACAGAAATCTATCTGAATTTTATTAGGTGATTCTTGAAGATCAATATAACCTCTAGGATGTGAAGGATTGCTTATTTAATGCCAATAGTGTGAATGAGGTTTGGGAGCCAAGATAGTAAGTCCAACTATTTCAAACAAGAAGCCTTGGGGGCAGCTGGATAGCTCAGTGGATTGAGAGCCAGGCCTAGAGACAGAAGGTCCTAGGTTCAAATTTGGCCTCAGATACTTCCCAGCTGTGTGACCCTGGGCAAGTCACTTGACTCCCATTGCCTTAAAAAAGGGAAAAAAATAAAGCCTTACTTCTCTACTAAAAATTAAAGGAAAATAGTTGGAAAATGACATTTTTAAATTGGAAAGATGAAAAACTTTTGAAAAATGGTTTTATGAACCATCCGTGTCTTTGTATTTGTTTCTCCTTTTTTTAAATTCACCCAGCCAATTTAGCAGCCTTGGTGTCAACTAAGTTTCCCTTCTCCACTCCCACTAAGTTCTCCAAAGTAAGAGGAAAAATTGTACTCAGTTCTAGATGATAAAATGAATAAATCTTGACCTGGAAACTTTTCATTCACAAAAGTTGATTTTACTTTAGGGCAGCGATGGGCAACCTTTTGAGCTTAGTATGTCAAAATTTGCCAAAAAACCGAGCATAACTTGGGTGGTGTGTCACTTCAAGAAAAAAAACCATAATTTCGCAATACTTACAGTTTAAATAATTGTAATATATAATTGTATTTAATAAACCAGAGTAAGTAAATTAATATAGGTAGAATTGTCATCTATAGTGCACAGAGTGTCTACACTACACTACAGCAAATGTTTCATCCTCAGCATGTGGCCCCATAACTCTCTGTATGTGGCAGCATGCAGTCGTGTGTCATAGAAAATGGCTATTCATGTTAGTGCTGACATGCGTGCCATAGGTTTGCCATCACTGCTTTAGGGAATCCAAGGTCTCATTTCTGTAGGTATTTCCTCCCTCAATGCAGAGCACAGTCCTCTTGGCATCTTATCTTAGTTTATTATCTTGTCTGTGCTTTCCTGATTTATCTCATGATTTGGAGGCTTTCCTTTAAGAACGTTTTATATTCTTTGAATACCATGGCAGCCAAGAATGATGCCTTAATTCCATTGGGCATAAAGTAGGAAAGTAAAGAGTTAAGAATTTAAATTGCTCTGACTAAAAAAAAACTTCTTAGAGCATTACCCATTATAATATTTTCTTCCTTTCCCTCCCTTTACCTTTTCCAAGTAGGTCCAATTAAAAGGAATGACAACTGGGAAATAAAATATAAATAGATATTTTTAGAATTGAATGCATTGAGCTTGGTCATTCTGGCTGATAACTTACTACTTAGAAGTTACTAAAAAATACCATTTACTATAACATTTAGGAATTTATCAAATTTATAATGATCCTTTAAATATCTAACTTCCACTAAGGCAATAGGTTAGTTCAGAAAACTCCATGACCTTTTAACTTTATCCACAAAATATTTGAACTTTTTTTTTATGTTCTGGGAACTAAGTTAACTTGTCATCTTACATCCTCAGTATATCTGCTATTTTTATAATACAGGAATGCTTAGAAATCTTCTATTTTATTAAATGACCATACTTTCCCCTGAAAGTATATAGTCAGTTTTAAAAAAAATTTATTTAGAACATTTTCCCATGGTTACATGATTCATGATCCCCCCTACCCTGCTCTCTCCTTCCTTTATTCCCTCCATCCTTTTCTCCCTCTTTCCCTCTCTCCTTCCCTCTCTTCCCTCTGCCCTCCTTTCTTCCCTCCTTCCTTCCATCTCTCCTTCCCTCCCTCCTTTTCTCCTTCCTTCCTTCCTTCCTTCCTTCCTTCCTTCCTTCCTTCCTTCCTTCCTTTTTCTATCCCTCCTTTCTTCCCTCTTCCTCCCTCTCTCCCCCTTATTTTGTGGAAAACTATTCTTTCTACCTAACTTTAATGTTGTGTTGAGTGGGAGAGCCCCCCTCACTTGTCCTGCTTTGGACTTCTTTTGAGGCACCTTTTAGAGATTGGTTTGGAAGGATAGTCAGAGTAGTTTCTGGCTTTCACTGCTACTAAGCCTCTGCCTTGGCTCCACCCCATTTTTATATTTTTATAACACTTTATAACACTTACAAAGGCATTGCTATTTAATTCTGTGTGTTATGATTTGAGTAATAAAATAGATACTATGTTTTCTTCAAGAGCAAAAGAATTTATTACAGGAAAATAACGGATTTTAAAGCATTTATAATGTAACTTTAGTGTTAATATCATAAATTTGCCCAGTCCATTCGGAATCACTTTTTTGTTTGTTTTCTAGATTCTACAGCTGTAAAAACTTAAAAACACAAAGGTCTTTTGTTGGAGCTACTGAAATTTTGAGTTATTGTCGTTGAATAGTTTAGTTGTAAGTTTTCATACTCTTGAAAAATAATTGTATTTTTCCATTTTCTTAACCAATTGCTTTGAACAGCCAATATTATGATTTAAGACCTTGTAAAACTAAGAGCACTTTCTATCTGATGATGGTTTTCTTTCCTTATAGAAAAAAAACCCTAGAATATTGCCTTGAGAGCTTTTATCTCTTAAAATATCTTGTTTAGCCTCTTTCCAGATAACAAGTCTTAGATAGTCACAAATCATTTAAAAAGAAAGTAAGTGGTTAATTAAAGACCTTTCATTCCTCAGATAACCTTGTGAAAATTATTCAGTTCAAGCTAGGAGGAAAATTGTGTAGGAAATAAGAATTTTTGAAATGATGCTGGTGCCTTATAAGGGTAAAATTTATTTTGATGAAATAACTTTATTTAGAGGTGATATGGAAATAGAAGAAGTTTATGAGTAATGGAAAATCTTATTATCACTACTTTATTCACCCTGTTGAATTTATAACTCATATATTTGATTTGTTTATTTACATTGGTTCCCCAGAATATTTTTCACTATCAGAATAGTAATATCTCACCTATGGTGGAACTAACCTTTATGGGCAACTCAGCTATCCTATCTGAAATAGAACTAAGAACAGAGAAATCAGCAAAAAAGGCCTTACAATAAAGATGTCAAGGTTTGTGTTTTTAAAGCTTGTATATTTTCTTCCTAGGGGAACTAGTTAGTACTTCATCAATGTGTTTACTTTTAATTCATGCACAGTTCTAAAAAGTTTGTGCTAGTTCCAAGCTCAGGGCAGATTAGGAACTAGAAATAAAGTGAACTTGGAGCAGTTGTATTTGCTGTTAGGGGATGGAGATATTTTTGTATGTATGTGTGTTCTTCATACATACATTTACTTATGTGGTATAGACACACACACTATTCACATAGACAAAAACAAGAAATAATGTCTTCTAGTCCAATTACAACAAAAAACATTACAAAGTAGACACATAGACTTAAAGAAGACATAGTCTAGTCTCTGTATGATAGCATAGCATAATAATCGAGGTGGACATTTCTTTGCTCTTTGAGGTGAGTAGTGCAAGTATTATTCATTCTATTTTCTAGATGAAGAAAGAGAAACAGAGACTTATTAGAGAAGTACAGTGTCTTGCCCAAGTTGCAAACTCTCTACCTTGACTCAGAATTTAAAAATCCAAGTCAAATTATATTTAGTAAGTTTATAATAGTCTTTTTTAGAGAAATTCTATTCATGATAAAAAAATGCCAGATACTTCCAGAGAAAGAACTGATGGATTGTGAATCTAGACCAGGCAAACTTTTTTCACTTCCTTAATTTTTTTTTTTAACATTTATTAATATTCATTTTTAACATGGGTACATGATTCATGCTCCACCTTTCCCCTTCAACCCCCCCCCCCCCCCCCCCACCACCCTTGGCCGATGCGCATTTCCACTAGTTTTGTCATGTGTCCTTGATCAAGACCAATTTCCAAATTGTTGGTAGTTGCATTGGTGTGGTAGTTTCGAGTCTACACCCTCAATCATGTCCACCCCGTCCCATGCGTTCAAGCAGTTGTTTTTCTTATATGTTTCCTCTCCTGCAGTCCTTCCTCTGAATGTGGGTATCGTCTTTACCATAAATTCCTCAGAATTGTCCTGGGTCATTGTATACTTCCTTAATTTTTTTGTTCGTGTTTCCTTCCACAAAAGGATTAATAAGAAAAAAGATTTTCTGTGATTTTTTGTGAAAATCTATATCAGAATATATTTATGTATAACCCAGTGGAATTACTTGTCAACTCCGGGGGCAGAGGGGGAATGTGTGTGTGTGAAGGGAGAAAACATGAATCATTTACCATAGTAAGAATTTAAAAAAAAAAAAAAAAGGAAAAAATAGAAAATGTATCAGATTGCGTACCATCTCAGGGAGATTGTGGGAGTGGTAGGAGAGAGGAAGAGAATTTGAGACTCAAGAATCATTTTAAAAAGTTGGAAACTTTTTACATGTAATTGGGGAAAGATTTAATTATACTTAAAAAAAGAAAAATTCTAGTAAAAAATAAGTTTAATTCTGTAAGTTAAGTTTTGCAAGGTTTTCTTAAAGAAGCAATCTTTTTTTAGCTATCTCTAGAACATTTTGTTCTACAATTTTTTGTCTAAGGGTTCTAGACAACCAAAGTTTTGATAGAATAGTGGATAGCTAGGCCTTATTCTTTTCTCTCAGTGAACATATACTTATATGCTATTCCTAAAACAGGTGTTAACTTTTTTTGCACTTTTGACCTTGTGTGATCCACTTTCTCTTCACAACAAGTCTGAGAAGTAGATAGGACAGAGTTGGTTTTTTTTGGGAGGGGAGGCCCTTGATTTTATATATGGAGAAAATAAGGCAGAGAATCTAAGTAACTTTTTCAGAATCCTACAATTAACCATTCTTTTACCTATCTTTAGTATCTTTTCTTATGTAGGTAGTAAGTAAATTTTATTATAAACCTAATGATCAGATGGTGAGAAGTCAGGATAGGTTTGTTTAAAATTACTAATATTTGGTTTTCAGCATATTCTTGTATTTCTCTTGCCTACATTCAGTATTTATTGCCCTAAATAGGATCTTAAAAAAATTGTCCTACTGGTAATTTTGTGATTAAAAAAAAAAACTCTTCATACTGGGGTAGTGTTAAGGGGAGGGATCACTTTATTATTTATCTTAAGGAGATATTAACTTGGATAATGTAAGATGGTAGTTTGCTGTCACTTTAATTATATCCTTCAGTGTCTGTAATTGTTGTTATTGCTTTTTGAAGAATCTTTATTCAATGTTTAGTATGGTGCCTGACATACAGTAGGTGCTTAATAAATGTTGATTGAACCACTGAAGGTAAAAGTTTCAGCAGATATCTAGGTCAGGTAGTTAATACATAATTCAGTTAATCTATAAGTAGGCATTGATGGTAACAGTCTGGCCATTATTGTGTTGTCTGTGCTGAGATTCTACCATTTAGAAATAATTTGGTAATCTTTTTAATTATAGATGATTTATTTTTATTTTACATTAAATAAGAAGGAAAATGATTGCTTAGTTACTTGATTTACCCTACCAAACCATGTTCTTGGCAACAGCAAAAAATTCATCATTTGAGAGAAACTTAGGGGTCTTTAATAAGTCTCAGTTGGTATTTGTTCTCTGCATACAGTCTGACCAAAAAAAACTATGCTTAGATACAGTGATGTAGTGGCAAGACCACTATATTTGGAGAATCTTGGGTTTAAATATTACTACAATAACTAGTTGAATAATTATGCTAGAAGTCTCAACTTCTCTAAATGTCATTTTCTTTGTCTGCAGAATAGGACTGTTGGAAGGGTCAGATGAGATAATGTATGTAAAGTTAAGTTTAAAAGCACTATGTCAAATAATACCTGTTCATTATTAATTTTTATGACTCATCTGATAAGTCATGGCCTTTATACTTCTAAGAAGCACCCATTTTCCCTTTAAAAATCTGTCTTTGTTTGCAAGAGACTGTTAAAGACATCTGATTCTGATGACTTAAAAAAAAGCTTACTGGCTATCAGTCAAATAACTGGAAAAAATGACATTGTGCTATTAAGCAAAATGTGACAGGAATTTGAAGGCAGGAAGTGGGACTAGGGCTTTTTGAAAATTCAGCTGATGATCATAGTCCTAGGTGAACATATTAATAAAATAGAGCTTTTTTAAAACTATTATTAATGTAAATTAAAAGATGTCCTTTAGTTCTTAGGTTTTTGGGAATATCTATAAATCTGAAACAATGCTATTTACTGTTTGTATAACTATAGTTGTCTTTTAACTTCTCAGTATGAAAAAAATCAAGGGTCTGAATAAAGTGTTCTTTAAAGTCCCTTTTAACTTTAAGTGCAATCATCTTTTAGTGTTATTATTCCTTTAATCTTTCTTAAGTAATGTTTTACTTAAAATATTCCCAAGAATAGTGCTGTACTATGAGTCTGAATAATTATTAATGGTATAATGCAAATTAATGTAAACATATAGATAATACCACCTTCCATAACATACCATATAACTTTAAAAGAGACTTATACACATTATTCCACTTAGTTGTCAAAAAAAGTTTAAAGGCTAGTAGTTGTGTTCTTCATAAATTAGTAGAAAGTGGGATAAACATTATTGAAATAAATAACTTTTATGTCTCCTTTCGTTGAGATAGACTTAGTCATGTTTTAGTTTGAATTTTTTCAGGTTCATAAATTATTTTGGAGGCTTATAAAATTAAGAAATTGACACATGGGTGAGAAATAATGGCATGAAATAAAAGCCCTTAAATATTGCTTGAGAAATTTATCTTTGGCCTTCAGTTAGCCGATTTCGTGTACCTTTTATAATGTATACTTGATAATGACTTTAGGAACCTAGTGGCAACTTCAAAAGTGGAGGGAGGAAATAAACAAGAAAATAATCATATTACTTCTAGAGTTGAAGTATCTATGTTTATCTTAGTTATGAGATTTTGGTGTTGCCAGGTCAGGTAGTTAATACATAATTCAATTAATGGAAGTAAATGTCAACTTTGTATTAATACCAATTTTAATTGATTAACTCCAGCTTTATGGGCAGTCATAAATTACACCTTTACTGTCCCCCCAAATGAATTTGATTTTATGGCAGTGAATAAAAAGTTTTATATTGCACCTGGATTTTTAAAAACATTTTTCTTCTATTATTGTAATGGGTAATTTTTTTTAATAGCTTGCATTAAGAGGATCCAGTTATAACGGACTACTTGAGCGACATCATATTCATACCAAGAATGTGGAGCATATTCTGGATAGTTTACGGTAAGACTTCTGAAAAACTGAGGCCTGGAATAACCTTTTGGCTCATGGGCTTCCAACCTTTTGTATATTAAGTTGCTAAACCTGTAGCATTGAGGACTAGTGCATGTGAGAAGAAGAGATAATTTCATGTAATTTTTTTGGGGGAAGATATATCCCTGAATTTAAAAAAGGTGAGGAATAGTGGAAAATTTGTTAAGATATTTTAGTTGGATTTTGCATATCTATATAGATACTGAGTTAGGGGTATTATTTCTGTCTTTCATCAAGAGAATGAAAAGTTTTTAGTATTCTATCTTTTAACTATTTAGCCTAATAATGTTGTTATGTGATGAGATTTTCTAGGATTATAGGATTGTACATTTAGAGATCATTTAGTCTGACCATTTCATTTTACAGATGAAGAAAGAGTCCTAGAGAAGTTAAGGGGCACACATAGAAAATTATAGAAATAAAATTTGAACCCAGGTTCTCTGACTTTAAATTTAAAGTACTCCTTCTATTACATGATGTTAACTCTAGACCAGTCCTTTATGGTCAGCAGCTAGAGGAATTATAATACAGATTGCAGTTGAAAATTCAAAAACTAAATCTGTGAGCTTTTTAGAAAGTTATTAGTATTAATATTAAAAATTAAAATTAAATATTAGAAAAGAATAAATCAAATTTTTTTATTCTAAAAAATAAATCTGCAAACTAAGAAAGAAGAAAATTCTTAAGAAAAGTATATGATGATAAATATTCTTTGGATAGTATCCTGAATAATCTTATTGAGTATGGATATAACTGGTATCGAAATTACAGGTAATTTGGGATTTAGCAACATGGCTAAATGAGGTTGTAGATTTGTTATTTGAAAGAGCAACATAATAGTATTCTATCCCAAAATTCAGGGACTTCTGATCTAGTTTTATACTTCTTTCTTTCCCCTCTGATTGTGCTTTTTTTTGTTGTTGTTTGTTTCCTCTTTCTTAGAGTGGTCAAAAGTAAAGTGAAATCAAGTGGTTAATTTTTGATATTTTAAAGTTTTGTTGTCAGCAGAGAGTTTGACAAAGTCTCCAAAAACTTTAACTAAAAATTGACTTCTTGCTATTGGAAAATTTGGAGCAACAAAATATGTGATAACTGTATTAATATGGTGTTCCTTATTAAACCTTCTTGTACCTCTTAGGAATGAAGGAATTGAAGTTCGTTTAGTGAAGAGGAGGGAATATGATGAAGACACTGTTCGATGGGCAGATGCTGTTATAGCTGCAGGAGGTAATATTCTTAAGGGATAAGCATGGTGGGGGTTATAGAAACATTTATTTGCTAAGTTTATTTGCAAATATATCCTAGCCTTGCATAGTAGAGCTGTCAGGGCCATATGAGATCCTTATTGACTTCTTAATTCAAGAGCTTAAGTGCCTTATGGAAATTTTGTATTATCATTATATTGTAGTATGTATATTTCAAAGTATGAAAGTATTTTACATATAATGTGAATCAGATGGTCTGCTGGAATAATTAATATTTGCATTATTAGCTTTTTTTAAAAAATTGTTTCATAAAATTATTTTGGAAAAATTGTACACCTCTCTCCTTATCCAACCCAAACAGAACAAAAATAAAAGGCCACACACATATCCAGCTGTACTCCATCTTTTTACTTAGCTGCCAAAGTAAACATCCTAAACCCAGGTCTGACTGTGTCACTGTCACCCTCTCCCATACTGAATAAACTTCAGTGGTTTTCTGTCTCCTCCAGGATCAAATATAAAGTCCTCTGTTTGACTTTTAAAGCCCTTCACACCGTGGTCCTTTCTTCCCTTTCCTTTCTTAGGATACTTTACTCCCTTCGATGTATTCTATTTTCAGGTAACATTGGCCTTCTTATTGTTCTTTACACAAGACAGTACCATCAGCTAAGAGGTGCAGAGAATAGAACATGATCTGGAAACAGGAAGACTTGAGTTCATTTCTAACCAAGACATTCACTAGCTGTGTGACATAGGGCAAATCGCCTAAACACTGTTGGCCTTAGTTTCCTTATCTGTAAAATGGAGATAATAATAGCACTTATATCCTATGGTAGTTGTGAGGAAAAATGAGAAAATTGTTGTAAATTTGCTTTGTAAACCTTAAAGTGCTTTATAAATGCTATTTTTGCTGTTTTTATTTGTGCCTTTTCACTGTCCCTCATATTTACTTTCTACCTCCTCATCTCTGCCTTCTAGCTTACTTCCTTTCTTATTCTGTTGTTTAGCAGAAAAGTCTTTCCAGCCTCCTTTCTTCCCTCCCCACTCCCTAACGCCTTCTTTCCTAAGATTACTTTTCCTTTGCATTGAATAGATTTTGTATTTATACAGTTATTGGATGCTTCCTCTCCTTTAGAATGTGAGCTATTAGAGGGCAAGGATAGTAGTTTTGCCTTTCTTTGTACCCCTAGTGCTTTAGCACAGTCTCTGCCACATAGGAAGTGCTTAATAAATGCTTGTCAGTTGATCCTTAAGTTGGTTATTGATCACTGTGGATATAGATGCAGAGACAGCTTATGAATGACATTGTCTGAGAGATCTGCTACAGATTTGTAATTGGTAATTGTACTGTATTTCCTCATTACTTTGAGTGATGAGTAGGGTAGGGTTTTGGTAATGAAGGAATGGGAATAGGATGAAAGATAAGGAGATAAAATGTAAATGTTGGGGAGGAGTGGGTGAAAGGTGGCAAATCAGCAGCTGTTTTTTGTTGTTGTTGTTGTTGTTGTTGTTGTTTTAAATCCTTACCTTCTGTCTTGGAGCCAATAAAGAAGAGTGGTTAGGGTAGGCTATGGGTGTCAAGTGACTTGCCCAGGGTCACACAGTTGGGAAGTGTCTGAGGCCAGATTTGAACAGCAACTGGTTTTATCATGAATGGGTAAGATTAAATTTCCCTTATTTTTTCCCTAATTTTTCCTAGGTGATGGCACAATGCTACTGGCAGCCAGTAAGGTCTTGGACAGGCTTAAGCCAGTTATTGGAGTAAACACTGATCCAGAACGGTAAGGAAAAACATATGAAAATCAATTCATTTTTTAAAGCGAATGAAAATTACTACATAAGAAAATTTTGTCAATTCATTCTGTTTCACACATTATCCTCTTTGGTCATTCTTATGTATCATGAGTTCATCTTTTACTCCCTGCTTTAAGCTACTATACTGGTTAAGTTGGGTTGCAACATATAAATAGCAACCTGAAAGTGAAAAGTTTTTTTTTTGGAAGCTTAGCACTATTTTTGTTTTTTAAGCTGCTATACATGGAAAGGAGCAGGTTTCCAAAATCATTTGGATTGGCTATTCCCTGGAGTGGGGACTCTTGCCTAGAGAGTTGGGCATTCCTTTTAGTATGGGTCACTTTCATTCAGCTGGTTGAGAATAATAACTTATTCATGGGAAGAAAGGTATTCATATCTTGTTTGAGTGGTGGAGAATCCTTATTGAGAGAAGAGCTAGTTTCCATAGTTAGAATCTCTTTTGCCAAGTTACTTTGTTTATGTCTGTGATTACTTTAGAGAGTAGGCTTAGTCCTTAATTTAGCTGAGTTTGGGAGAATCCTGTTGTGGTGAATTTGTGGATACCCATCTCTTTGGTAAGACTCCTTTTTAACCCAGATAGAGAGAACAAAGCTATAACCTTGACCAAGCTGATCCTGTTAATTTTTATTGGAGCTTCTTTGGGTATACCATAGCCCAACTTCTTTGGAATTAATTGACTTGCATATTCAGCAGGTAAGTGCCTGCTGTTATAGCTGTAAAGGCAGTTTAGATTTGTGTATATATTTAGCACCAAAATAATTCTTGAAATAATTTTTAAATAGTAATTTTTTCCCATGGTTTATGAAAATCCTTTCTCAGTAAGAAAACTAGCTATTACTAATTTATATAAACTCATGAGGTATCTGGAAGCAGTGTAGCATAGCCATGATGGTAACCCTTTTTATCTGGTTAATAATGCAGGACTCATAGGAGATCATGCATTCTATCTCCTTGCTTTTAGGCAGCCATATAGGCTTAATAGAATAGGGCAAAAGATAGAGAAAAATATGGACTGGGACTTAGAAAACCCATAATTCATTTCAGGAAAGACAAATGGCCATGCAACAAAGGGGTGTGTGTGTGTGTGTGTGTGTGTGTGTGTGTGTGTGTGTGTGTGTGTGTGTGTATTTATAAATGTGTCTATATGTTCTGGATATTTCAAGGATATCATCAAATTTGGGAAGTATTTTGTTAATATAAAGAACCATGTATATGAAACTAGTCCAGTGATACCTAAATAGATTAATTGAGCTGTTATGGTTGTTGCTTAATCACTTGTTTAACAAAAGTTTCATTGATTATTGCCTTTAATGAAAGGATGACTGAGCCTTGCAATATAGTACAAATATAAAAATCTATTAAATTCAGATATCACTTCTGTGATTTCTCTTTTGTCTTAACAGATAAATGATTATTCATTTATTCATTTATTTGTTTTTATTTTATTCTTTTCTTATTTTTATTTTGAATATTTTCCCATAGTTACCTATTTCATGTTCTTTCCCTCTCCCCCCAAGCCCCCTAGCCCCCATTAGCCAACACACAGTTTCACTGGGTTTTCCATGTATCATTGATCAAAACTTAATTCCATATTATTGATAGTTGGACTAGAGTTATCGTTTAGTGTCTACATCTCCAGTAATATCCCCATCAGCTCATGTGTTCAAGCAGTTGTTTTCCTTCTGTGTTTCTCCTCCCATAGTTCTTCCTCTGAATGTGTCTAGTTTTCTTTCTCATAAGTCCCTCAGCCTTGCTCTGGATCCTTGCATTGCTACTAGTAGAGAAGTCCGTTATGTTCAATTATACCACAGTGTATCAGTCTCTGTGTAGAATGATCTCCTGGACCTGCTCCTTTCACTCTGCATCAATTCCTGGAGCTCATTCCAGTTCACATGGAATTCCTCCAGTTCATCATTCCTTTGAGCACAATAGTATTCCGTCACCAACAGATATCACAATTTGTTCAGACGTTTCCCAATTGAAGGACATTCTCTCATTTTCCAATTTTTTGCCACCACAAAGAGCATGGCTATAAATATTTTTGTACAAGTCTTTTTCCTTATTATCTCTTTGGGGTATAATCCAAGCAGTGCTATGGCTGGATCAAAAGGCAGATAGTCTTTTAAAGCCCTTTGAGCAGAGTTCCAAATTGCCATCCAGAATAGTTGGATTAGTTCACAACTCCATCAGCAATGCATTAATGCCCCAATTTTACCACATCCCCTCCAACATTCATTACTGTCCCTTGTTGTCATTTTAGCCAATATGCTAAGTGTGAGGTGATACCTCAGAGTTGTTTTGATTTGCATTTCTCTAATTATTAGAGACTTAGAACACTTTCTCATGTGCTTATTGATAGTTTTGATTTCTTTATCTGAAAATTGCCTATTCATGTTTCTTGCCCATTTATCGATTGGGGGTGGCTTGATTTTTTTGTACAGTTGATTTAGCTCCTTGTATATTTGAGTAATTAGACCTTTGTCAGAGTTTTTTGTTAAAAAGATTTTTTCCCAGTTTGTTGCTTCCCTTCTAATTTTGGTAGCATTGGTTTTGTCTGTACAAAACCTTTTTAGTTTAATGTAGTTAAAATTATTTTACATTTTGTGTTTTTTTTTTAAATTTTTAATCTTTTAGAAAATTTTTTTCCATGGTTCCATGATTAATGTTCTTGCTCTCTCTTCCCCCATCCTCCCAACCCCCTGTAGCCAATGCGCATTTCCACTGGTTTGTTCATGTGTCATCATTGTGATTTTTTTCTAACTCTTGCTTGGTTTTAAAATCTTTCCTTTCCCATAGATCTGACAAGTATACTATTCTGTGCTCACCCAGTTTACCTATAGTTTCCTTCTTTATATTCAAATCATTCACCCATTCTGAGTTTATCTTGGTATAAGGTATGAGATGTTGATCTAGGCCCAATCTCTCCCATATTGTTTTCCAATTTTCCCAGCAATTTTTGTCAAATAGTGGGTTTTTGTCCCGAAAGCTGGGTTCTCATTAAAATGATAACTCTGAAAGTTTTACCATGTGAAAGAATCAATATCTACCAGGATTTCCTGCTCTCTCTGCCATGGAATTTAGGCTATTTCTTTCCATAAAAAAACAAGGAAGCTGACTCAAATATTTGATAGGTCTAGCGAGCTAAAACTCAGTTTCCACACAGCTTCCCGGTGTCTTCAGATCTTATTAATATGAATTCTTGTTCATATGTTTCATAAAAAAGCCCATTCACATGCAGTTATGAATCTTCAGATTTGGCAGATATACCAAGATCTGCTCAATGAACCAAACCCTACACTCCTGACCAGATGTGTTTCTGTAAGGAAAAGAGGGTGACCTCATCTACTCTTGACTACCCTGAGCATCATATCAGTATTGAGTATCCCTTCTATGCTACGACTAAGTAAAACTTCTTTTTTTATTTATTAAAAAACATAAACCCCAAAAGCTGGGTTCTTTGGGTTTATCGAAGACTGTCTTGCTGAGGTTGCTTATCCCTAGTCTATTTCACTGATCCTCCCTTCTGTCTTTTTGCCAGTACCATATTGTTTTAATGACTACTGCCTTATAGTACACACATAACTGATTTTTGTAATCAAATTCAGACATAGGTTGTCTGACATAGATCAGTCAAGTCTTCACCCTGCTTGAAAAAAAGTGTCACTGGTTCCATCCTTTCTTAGCTTGCTGAAAGGCTCTGCAGAAACTTTCCTGGCTAGTCACTTTCTCCTACTGATTGTGAGACTCTGATAGAGAATAGGAGTAGAGATAAAACTCTAAGCTTTATTGCTCTGACCCTGGAGTGGAGTTCTGGAGCCCTCCAGCATAGACAAGGGCTATAGTTTTTAGCTATGTAGCAACATAGCCTAAGAATTATCCTATAGCTATATTGCTGTTATCCTGGAGCAAGATTGAGGAAGAATGGAGATTGGGGTCTGCAGTTGTGTATTAGAACAAGGATTGTAGAACAGGGATGAGTTGATAGCTGTTGTTTTGACTTTAGAGCAGGATCCAGCTTTGATCCACAAGCTGAGGCATGGGTCCTGTATAGTTGAGTAAGCAGGGCACAGAGCCAGGAGTGGGGGTGAGTATGTAATTCAGTTGCTCTGAAACTGCAATCTTTTAACTAGCTGACTGAGCCTAGATCCAGTAGCTGTCTTTTTATGCTCCAGATTGTCCTGGTTTGGGACTCTGGACTTCTCCAAAGGTTTGCAATTTCAAGGAGTGTTAGTTGGTTTGGATCACCATTTGCCCGGCAGCATCTCAGGGGCTCATTTAGCTTGGACTTAAAGTTCAAAACCTGTGAGAGCAGATATGTGGGGTGGTGGGGGTGTGTGGTTTGCTCTTGGCTTGCTCTTCACTTGTTGCTATGTCCACTGCTAGCTCTGTTCCCCTTTCACCCCAGCTCCCCAGATGGTCTCTGCCTACCTTTTTTTTTTTAAGGTTGTTTCCCTCCATCTCTGTTGGTTCTTTCACTCCTGTATTCGTTTGTGCTGATATTTTACTCTTGGATCGGAGAGGATTTTCGTGGTGATATGGTGAGCTGCTGCCCTAGTTACTCTTCCATCTTGGTCTAGCATTTCTGGAAAGCAATTTGAAACCATTCCCCCAAAACCATTAAACTGTGTATACCTTTGACCCAGCAATACCACTACTAGGTTTATTCCCCAGTGAAATCAAAGAAAGAAGAAAAGAACCCATACATAAAAAATAAGAGGGCTAGGTGGCTCAGTGGTAGAGAGCCAGGCCCAGAAATGGGAGGGCCTGGGTTCCAATGTGGCCACAGACACTTCCTAAATAGTGCTATGGGCAAGTCAATATTGATTCTAAAATGGAAGGTAAGGGTAAAAAAACCAAAACAAAACAAAACCAGAACTGCCCTTTTTGTGGTTGTAAAGACCTGGTAACTATGGATACCCATCAATTGTAGAATGATTGAACACATTATGGCATATGGTTGTAAGGTGTGATGGATAAAACCCTTCAACCATGTTTTCATGGGTTTGCAAGGTGGCAGTTACCAATATAGAACACAGAACCTGGCAGAGGACCCAGGCCGGGTGCCAGGGTGACAGTTGAAGTGAGGGCATAAAAAGGGGTCCCCAGACCTCTGACTTCACTCCTGACTCTGATTTTCAGGGTCAGGGTGGAAAAGGGTGGAAGAGTGGGCCCTGGGTGGTTTGAAGGGTGGTTTGGGTAGATTCCTTAATTAGGTAGGAATAGCTATCATAGCTAGCCAATATCAACAGCTCATTGGCAGACCCATCAACTCTTTGTAATCAAGAGACAATTTTTATCAACAAGACATCACTATCTGGCCCAGGGCTTGGCAGCCTTGGGTCAGCAACCAAGAATATCAGAGTTGAGATTGCCCTCAAGGCTTTCTTTACTTCTGCACCATAAGAAGACCATTCAACGTTTCTTGAAAGTAGTTTAGTGAAATTAGTTATTTAAAAATCTTAGCTTACCTCACCCTCTTTCCACCTCCCTTTACCTGATCCAAATTTTGCCAATAAATCCTTTAACCTACAAGCTTAAAGACCTTCAAAGTCATTGCCTTACCCTTCACCAAAGGCTAAATAATATCAGCAGTCAGAACAAACTATTACTTCAGCTAACAAAGTTTATTAATCAGTTGGGTTCAGGAAGTGCCAGCCTCCTACCTTTTGACCACTCCAAGTGACCAATAGAATTATCTCTATTTCTCAGGGCTGAGGCACAGAATCCTGAGCTTAAAGGGGCATTGGCTTTGCTAGTGAGAGTTTCATCTGTCGCTCATTCAGCCCAGGTGCAGGAGCCTGTTACTTGTACCAGTTTCTACTCCTGCCTAAAGGGCCCTTGGGCTGGCCTAATACCATCTACTAGTCTTCCCCCTGCAGTGCAGCTAGCCCTTTTCATAACAAAGGGAATATTATTATGCAATAAAAAAATGACAAAAGGGATGGTTTCAGAGAAATCTGGGAAGACTTGTACAACCGTAGACTTACAATGAAGCATGCTACTTAACCCCTGATAAGTGGCTAAGATGCAGAATGAGACAAACATTTTTTGACACAGCAGATATGGAGGTTTTAACCTACATATTGCAATTTTTTTTTCAATTTTAGGAGTTAGGAGAGTAGGTCTAGTCCTAGAATCTTTTCCCCCCCTTTCCCTCCTTGTCCCACAAAAAACAGGACCAGAGTCAGAAGGACTAGTAGACAAGTAAGACAGCTTTGAAAGCACTATGTTACATTTATTATATCTTTAAAAAGAAAGCAAATTCTTTCTTATAGAGATTTGCTGTTTTCTGTATAATCTTTCTGTTCTACAATGTATAAGGAGTTGAAAAAAATTTAGTTTTTAAGTTCAGATTTTTAAAAGTTATGATAGGTTCTTGAACTTTGAAGAAGCTTATGACGTAGTTGAAATAGTCATGAATGTGACTTTTAGTGCAGGAAAGGAATATATAATCCAGTGAAAATAGCAATAGGGATATTAACAGTAATGGGGCAACATAATAAATAATTTAGCAAATGTGGCAAAAAATAACCATTTGTATTCATTCATCTTAGTTTTAGAGCTTGAAAGGATGTTGGAATCAAATAGGTTCAAGAGGGCACCTGTTTGGGCTGTTTCTCTTTCTTTGAATCTGGTTTTCAAAACTCTTCCTAATCTGGCTTCCTTTTACCTTTCCAGTCTTATACATGATTCTTCTCTTTGCTGACACTAGCCTCCTTGCTGTTCCTTAACTGTGACTCCTTTCTTGTCTGAGCATTTTTACTGATTCTCTCCCAGTACTAGAACTCTTATCTCCTTCTATTTGCCTTCCAATTTCCCTGGCTTCCTCCATATCAGCTAAAAATCACACTTTCTGCAAGAAGCTTTTCCCAGGCCTATTTAATCTTAGTGTCTTCCCTCTGAAATTCCCTTTTCTTCGCTCAATTTATCTTGTATCTATTTTGTACTTAGTTTTTTGCATTTGTCTTTCCCTATTAAACTTTTAGTTCTTTGAGAACAGGAACTGATTTCTGCCTTTCTTTGTATCACCAGCACTTTTCAAAATGCTTGGCACATGATAGCCATTTAATAAATACCAGATAACTGACTAAAGTGAAATAACTCCAAATTATAGAGTTTGGGGTCTCGGAGGTCATCTGGTCCAACTTTTTACAGTCAGAGATGAAGTCAAAGGTAGTAAATGGCTGAGTTAGTTTTGGCTTTGTGAGTCGTATTTCATATTGTTAAGATGAGAAACTATATAGAGAACTTTAAAAGAAAGATAGTTAAATTTTTATAAGACTTAAGGTTTTAATAGGGCATGTGTATCCTGCTAGAGAGCAGGAATTGACTCTGAGGAAGCCTAGATGGAATTGAATGGGTAAGTGGTATCTTTTGCTCTCTTTTTTAGAAACAGGAAAAAAATACAATTCTTTTAAAGACACTGTGATTTTCTCATTATCAGATTTAGTCTGAATTTACGGGGCTCCTAACTAGAACCTGTTCTTTTTTAAAAATTTTTTTGTTTTATTTTTATTTTATTTAAAAATATTTTTCCATGTTTACATATTTCATTTTCTTTCCCTCTTTTCCTTCCCTCCTCCCAGATCCAATAAGCACTTCTACTGGGTTATATAGATGTTATCACTTATACCTATTTCCATATTATTTATTTTTGCAGTAGATCAATCTTTCAAAACCAAAACCCCCAATCATATATCCATATAAACAAATAATTGGTCATTTGTTTTTCTTCTGTGGTTTTTATTGCCACAGTTCTTTCTCTCGATGTGGATAGCATTCTTTCTCATAAGTCCCTTGGGATTGTCTCGTATTAGCAAAGTCCATTACATTGGATTGTTCCACAGTGTTTCACTTTCTGTGTATAATGTTCTCTTGGTTCTGCTCATTTCACTCTGCATCAGTTCCTGGAGGTTCTTCCAGTTCATATTTGAATCCTAATAAAGATCATCATTCCTTACAGCACAGTAGTATTCCATCACCGTCATATACCACAATGTGTTCAGCTCTTCCACAATTGAATGACACCTCTTCATTTTCCAGTTCTTTGCCACTACAAACAGCACAGCTATGGATATTTTTGTACAAAAAATTTTTCCTTATTCTCTCTTTAGGGTACTTTGTACCCCAGTAGTGATATTGCTGGATCAAAGGGTGTGCATTCTTTTAAAACCCTTTGGGCATAGTTCCAAATTGCTTTCCAGAATGGTTAGATCATTTCACAACTCCACCAGCAAAGCATTAATGTCCCAATTTTGTCACAACCCCTCCAACATTTATTATTTTCCTCTCTTGTCATATTGGCCAATCTGCTAGGTGTGAGGTGATACTTCAGTGTTGTTTTGATTTGCATTTCTCTAATTATAAGAGATTTAGATCACTTTCTCTTGTGCTTATTGATAGTTTTGATTTCTTCATGTGAAAACTGGCTATTCATGTCCCTTTGTCAATTGGGGAATGGCTTGATTTTTTTTTTTTTGTACAATTGACTTAACTCCTTATAAATTTGAGAAATGAGTCAGAGGTTTTTGTTATAAAATTTTTTTCCCAATTTGTTGTTTCCCTTCTAATTTTGGTTGCATTGGCTTTGTTTGTACAACCCCTTTTTTAATTTAATGTAATCAAAAGTATTCATTTTACATTTTGTAATATTCTCTATCTCCTGCTTGGTCTTAAATTCTTTCCTTATTCATAGATTTCACAAGTATACCTATGTTCACCTAATTTACTTATAATTTTCCTCTTTATTTTTAAGTCATTTACCCATTCTGAATTTATCTTGGTATAGGGTGTGAGATGTTGATCTGATCCTAATCTCTCCCATAGTGTTTTCTAGTTTTCCGGGCTGTTTTTGTCAAATAGTGAAGGACCTGTTCTTTCTCACTGACATGATTCATTATCTGAAAATTTTCTTAATTATTTAGAAAGAAGAGGTTGATAACATCACCAATATAATCTTACAAAACCATATGGAGAATAGTTTTCTGTTTACCTTAATAAAATATTCCATTTGGAATGGTAGGGATAAATTCTAAATTCTTTCATGCTTTTTTTTTTTCCCCCATGGGTCTTATCTTTGCCCATAGCAAGTATAATTAGGAGTTAACTTTTAAATTTGTTCTAAAATTATTAGGATATTCCTTGTTTAGCTTCTATTTGTTATACATTAACACCACTTTTGCACCAATTCATATTTAACTCTTCTCTACAGAATACTCATTTTGAAGTTTGGCAAGGTGATGCATGCCTGTAATTGTTGCTATAAGGGGACTGAGACTGGTAGATCAAGTTCTGAGATATAATAGGATTAGAGCCAAATGGAAATCTATTCTATGTCCAGCACTAGTATGGTGAGGTCCTGAGAATGGAGCACCATAAAATGAACTACATAAAGGAAAACCAGTCTAGGTTGAAAATGGAGCAAGTTAAATTTTCTATGCCAATCAGCAGTGGGGCCAGGTCTATCAGAAGCCTTTGTACTTCCAACCTTGGTGAAATAGGGAGATCTAGTCTTTTAAAAAAAATAAAATTCTTAATTTTAGTTCTCTATTAATTTTAAATATAAATTCTTCAAGGGTATAGCCTTTTACTAATTTAATATTCCTCTTCAATTTTAATTCATTGTAGACATTAAATACATTGTGTTGAGTAATTTAATTTTAAATTGCTTTACTATTGTTTTATAATGGAAAATCTGAATGTATTTTGCAAGGTAAAATGCAGCTTAATATAAATATGTTAAAATGTTCTACCTAATTCTTGATGTTAATATTCATATAAATGAAAGATCTCTCTTCTCCTTCTAACCAACTTTGCTGAATCTATGAAATGAAGGTCTGAAGGTCATTTATGTCTGCCTGTGAGATATACACACTCCTTTCCAGAAGCACTACAGAAGCTTTATCGTGGTGAGTTCAGGTAGGATTATCTTGCTGCTCTTTTTTATATTTACATAAACAGACTCTTGATAAAATATTATAAGTAGAAATTATTTCATAGATAAGCATGTCTTAAAACTATTGAACATCATTGGGTAATTTGATGTGATACTAATTGTAGTTACAAATAGACTACTATAAAAGTAACTGGTGAAATGAGTCACTACAGTAAAGTGGGTATAGTTTATCTTCCCACAGACTTACTTAGGATTAATTTCAATTGCCTCCATGACAAATATGTGGTATGCAATTTTTATGTAGCTGCTAGTAATAGTTTTCCTACATTTAAAGAGGCTGATTGTGTTTTTTTTTTAAATCCTTACCTTCTTCTGCCTTGGAATCAATATGGATTCTAAGGCAGAAGCATGATAAGGGCTAGGTAATGGGGGTTAAGTGAGTTGTCCAGGGTCACACAGTTGGGAAGTGTCTGGGGCCAGATTTGAACCCAGGACCTCCTGTCTCTAGGCCTGGCTCTCAGTCCATGGAGCTACCCAGCTGCCCTCCCAGAGGCTGATTCTTTACTTCACTTTGCTACATGTTTGTAGCAGTTAGGTAGTCATATATTTGAAATGATTGACTATAGAATTGTTTTTTTCTTTTCTTTTCTTTTTTTTTTTTGTGATTTCATTTTCTTTTACTCCAGTCTGTCCATAATAAGTAAGAATAATTGAGTTTTTTCATTTTAACTCTAATGCTACTTTTTATGTCTCTCCTTGATTTTTTTTAAAAAAACCCATACCTTCTGTCTTAGAATCAATACTGTGTATTAGTTCTAAGGCAGGAGAGTGGTAAGGGGTAGGCAATGGGGGTTAAGTGACTTGCCCAGAGTCACACAGCTGGAAAGTGCCTGAGGTCAGGTTTGAACTGAGGATCTCCCATCTTTAGGCCTGGCTCTCAGTCCACTGAGCCACCCAGCTGCCCTTCTCCTTGATTTTTAAAATCCTTCTAGGAGAATTAAATCATACTCTTCCTTCCACTGTAGTAAGTAGTGGTAGTAATGACAGTACCTTATACTCATAAAGAACTAAATAGTCAGATGTGTCAAGAACAGGGTATAAGCTTATTTGAAGGTGACCAAGTTAGTCTTGCTCACTATCCTGGAGTATTTATAAAGCCACACTAAATCTAATTTGACTATTTGGTATAAGTTTAATTACTACTCTGGTACACAAAGCAATATTCTTGTCCTGCCAAAGAGTTTTGGTGCCTTTCTGAAATAATTAGTTTATATCTAAGAGGAAGCCCTCTTAGAGTTAACTGTACCATTAAATTTTACTTGGTTTTGTGTGTGTAGGTGTTTTTTTATGTTTTTGAAATTGTACTAAAGAGTTAAGAGGAATGAAAACTTGAGGGACATTTAATTATGTAGAAATTTCATTTAAATTACTAGATATGGACTATATTGTCATCAGTATTAGAACTGGAGCTCAGGAAAACATTGTCTGGTTATGTTAATGTGGTAACAATAGATTTTTTAACAAACTACATACATATTTGCTCAATACATGTATGTAGTATTTTCAGAGAGAAACAAATATATAATTCTGCTTTTAACAGATACCTTTCCTTAAGGCATCTCTAGACTTTGTTTTTTTCAGGTGTAAATAATTTATTACAGAATGATTGGTTTGCATATTTGATATAATTGTTCCAATGTATAATCTTTGTTGTACTCATTTATGCCACCCTGAAATTAGTCTCTTTCCCCCCTTCCCCCCTTTTTCTAAGATGGCTATGGAGACAACGAATCAGATTATACCTTGAAGGGACTGGAATAAACCCAATTCCTGTAGATCTCCATGAACAGCAGCTGAGTTTGGATCAACACAGCAGAGCCCTCAACAGTACAAGAATCCATGATCATAGTAGGTTAATGGAATTAGAATTGTTTTCCACATTATACTACATTTAAGGTTATATTGGCTTTTTATTTTTAGTTTTGAGATAATGTCACTAGTAGTATTTTGAGTATTGGTCTATTCTGTGCTTAATAACTTAGTACTTTAATAAAGTACTTACTGTTGAGAGCCTTCTATGTTGGGGGAATTTTTCATTATGAATGCCTTACAGGTGAAATATAGATTTTTCTTTCAATTATGATTTACTTTTTCTCCATTACCATAAATAATGAGAATTGGATGTATCAGAAAACATTGAGATTTTTTTTAGCAGATGATAAGATATAGATTTTTCAACTATAGATACTACCTTCACATATATTTCTTTCCAGCTTTAACGTTTCATTGCACCATATACTTTTGACGTCTACAAATATCAGCTCCCTCACTCCTACTCTTTATCTTGTCTCTCTAGACTTTCCTATTTCTATTAAGAGTACAATCATTCTCAGTCTAGTTCCGTGTTGGTGAAGGCTTGACACATGTGCCCTGGTATGCTGGAGGAGCTGCTCTGGTTCCCCTCTTCACCATGCCTGATGACATTTTTCACATGCTCCACCCAGCAGCCCATTGCAATCACTTCCTCCCTCCTCTGTCTGGGGTAATGTGTAGGCCTCACAGGCAGCTTAAAGCTGCAGTTTTGGTATACAATTTCTAAAAGATTTACCAGTGACAGTCTAATTCATAACTTCACAATCATTCTAAACTTTTTATTCTTTCTTGCATCTATCACTCCATCTCACTACTTAAATCTGGAGCACATTTGCCAAAGTTTTTTTTTCCTTAAGCACAAAACTGACTATTTTTCCTTTGTTCAGAGTTGCCTATTGACTTTAGGGTAAAACATAATACATGTAAGCCTACCAATTATAACCCTCTACATTCTAGCCCTAACTTTTTTTTCTAGCAATATTTCTTTGCTATACTTGATACATTCTGCATTCTTGCATCTCCACCACTAACTGTACCTCAAACTAGTTCTCTATTTTATTTCCTTACATTTGCACCAACACCATTTTTTTATACTTGAATTGTATTACCTCTTCAAGGCAATCTCCTTCAAGAATAAGTTCAGATGCTAAGTTTTCTCTGAAGTTTTCCTGTTTCTTTCTAGTATTCTTTCCCTTTTCAAGTTACCTCATATTTGTGTATGGTCAATATCTCTCCAGTAGAAAATAAGTTGAACTCAGGGGTGATTTTGTTTTTGTTCTGTATATCCACTGCCTAGTACAAATGTCTTCTAAGTTCCAAATGTTTCCTAAATGTTTGAATGATGATTTGGAGACAGCATGTAATTTAGCATTCTACTGACATTCTAGTCAAATGTAAGCACCTGCAGGAGAATGTTTGCAATTTCAAAAGAAGGGGGTATTCTACTTCTGTATTCATATTCCTGGTAACTAAACATAGTGCCTGACGCATCATAGACATTTAAAATACATAGTGAATGAATTGAGCCTACATAAAGTACATGTACTTTACTATATAAAGAGTTACACTTCACTTCCTTCACTGAATTTAGCAAAGCTATTGCTGGGCCTCATACATTTGAGTTTTTTATAGTTAAGAAGGATCTACTTGAGTCCACATTGAATAGAATTACTTGTGTAACCTCAAAAAGCATTGAAGTTAAATTTTAGCAGATAGATTTTTAAATATGTAATCTCTTAAATATATATCTCTTCATCTCTACTATCCACGTGACATATAATTCCTTTGAAATAAAAGTCTTAGTGGGTATATATAGACAACTTCTAGGTTGTATGTTTTAGTCCATATTCTTGCAAAGGGTTTGAGGTGTCTCATTGTCAAATTTATTTCCTTCCTTCAGTCAGAGAAAACTAACATTAATAGAAATGTAGGTGGATTTGACTTCAATTATATGTTGTGGCAAATAGTTTTATACTTAAATTTTTTCCACCAAAATTTTATCTCTGTTGTGTGGTAAGAACAAATCTGGAGACATGGTAGGGTACTTGGAGGTAAGAGTAACCCTATTTGTTAAAATTTAAAATAAGCCTGCTTAATCACTGTTCTGGGGGAAATTTTTTTGCAATAATGGATCTCTGGTTGATGTCAGGCTCCATAGCAACAATGTTTTCCAGTTGAATAGTATCATCTGTAGTATCTTTTTAAAAGGAGGTAAATCAGCTGCTAAAAAGGCATATATTGGGAGTGGGGGAAGGGTAGCAATATTTGACAAGTATAAATCTAACTGAGTCATTTTAAAAGATTGAGCCACCTCATTCTAGATTATAGAGTAAGGAGAGTCTTAGTTTTCCTTTTACTCTCCCCTGAATATTCTCAAAGGAATTCATGTTCTCATCAATTTAGATTTGCTCTGCAGTGATAGAGATCACAACTCATCCATGCCTGCTCATTCTCTATGACTCTGCCTGTGACCTTCCCACAAGTTCAGTTCTGGGAGACCTTTCTTTCTGTTGACTTCTGAAGAATACTAGTGGGAGCACTTAGGCTTTCTACCTCTTCACCCTTACCATATGACCAAACCATCTTATTTTACAATTGTATATTTTCCCTGATGCTATCTTTTACTTCTAGTTTTTGGATATTGTAACCTGCTAATATCCACCATTTGCTGCTCCATTGCACTATTGTGTGATGTTCATTTTCAGTTTTTTGATGCTGTTTCACATTTCATAACAATGTAGCAATACTATTAAAATTTGGTATTAGGAAAAAGGAGTCTTTGTTTCTGGAGGAAGGTTGGGATTAGAATTATTAAATTTCCTAGGGGCAATCTAGCCTATTCTCTGCTTATTTAACTTTGAGTCCAACTCATTGTTTCTCCATATTATCTGTTCTAGATATCCATGAGTGAAAAACTCTTCATGTTATAATTTGGGCAGTAGACTTTCTTCAATCATTAGGTTTTTCCTTTGTTGATTATCAGGTCAAACTCTTGAGTCATTTTGAATCTCTTTCAGTAGTGGTTCTAGAGCTTAATGAACCAATGCAGTGCCATTCACAAATAGGAAAAACTGGATGAGATGACTTCTTACCATCCATAGAGTTTCTTCTTAAATTTGCAGTTGGGTGGAGCTCCTCTATCAAAGAGGAAAGTACCTTTGTTGAAAATTTATCTCCTAGTTTTATAAATTTCCTGATGTTTGTTGACCTTTAGGTCATAAATAAAATTATCTCTATTGTGTCTTTCAAGAAATCTTGAAAGATTGTGTTGTAGGGATAGGAGATAATTTGTTGGAATATTGTTTACAAAAGTATCTGTTCTCTACTAATAGCCTCATTGGGAATATGTATATAAATGATTCTATTTCAATTTATTTACACATGTTTATAGAACTTGGGATCAACTCTGGCCTCAGACACTTTCTGACTGTGACCCTGGCCAAATCACTTAACCCTGATTGCCTAGCCCATTTCACTCTTCTGTTTTAGAACTGATACTATGACAGAAGGTATAGGTTAAAAAAAGTACAAGAGGTAAAGAGAAATATTGAAGATTGTGATCATAGAATTTCAAAGCTCCAAAAACATTACTGTGTTAGGGGTAGTACAGTTCTAACCATTAGTGATAGTTGAGGCTCCTATGGGTGTTTTTTCCCCAATTGTCACTCATTCATCAGTTCTATATGTCACACTTTAAATTTTTATTCTCATCATACGATCATTAATATACTCCAAATAGTCTGTACCTCTGTTTCTGGACAGAAATTAGCTTCTAGTAGTCACTGTTTATATCAAGGTCTTACTGTCTCTTATTTCTTCAGAATTTTTCTTTAATCTTTTACCTTTTCTCTAGTTTAGCACAATTCTCAGAGAAATATCTAATTGTCTCTTTGTGTACATATGCATATGTATGTATTTTTAAACAAGCAAGGATTAGAGAATAGAAGTTTTCTTTAATCTACTAGTACATTGAACACACTATTCAACCCAAACAACTTCTTTAATAGGCTTCTTATTACCTCAATCCAAAGCTGATTTATCTGCTTGGCTGTAACATAATAACATAAAATAAATAGCTTGAAAAGGTTTATTAAATATCAACAAGGGCCTGATGGAGGTTTTGTGACATGAATTTGTAGTGATGAGATCAATTTAATTTTATGACTTTCTGTATTGAAGTTGAACAGCCCTGGAAGAGGAACACAGCAATTGGATGGTGGGGATTACTTAGAAAGGAGGATTTGTAGCGGAAGGTCAGTGGGACAAGGGGTTCTACGGAGTAATTAGGGAGACACTAAAGAGAAAAACATGGGGTAAAAGCTTGATAGAGTTTGGAGACAAGGGGAGTTGGGATGGAGTAATAGAAAAATGTATTGAGGGACAGACAATAAGAACAAATAATAGGTCACTAAGAAAGTGGAAGAGGCAGTTGCACAGGAGGTCATGCACTTAGAAGTGATAGAATTCTGGTGGTTATGGTTTAGTACAGTGATGGGCAAACTACGGCCTGCAGGCCAGATGTGGCCCCCTGAAATGTTCTATCCAGCCCCTCGACATTATTCCTAATCTGACGAATACAATGAGTAGGATACAGTACAATGAAATTTTGAAAGAGTTGCCTTAGAAACAGACTGACAGATGAGCATTTCCTTTCCTTTGGCCCCTCTTTAAAAAGTTTGCCCATCACTGGTTTAGTATGTGTTTAATGAGATGAAGAAGGTTATTGGAGTAGATGACATTGAAGAGTTGAGAGGTTGGTTTGCTAAGAAGGGTCTTCAGTGTGAAGACTGTAGTCTTTGAGGTTAATGGCATGAAATCGAGATAGAATGGAAGCCCAAACCAAATTTTTGTGAAAAGTTCTTAATTCTTTGCCAAGTGCAGGGTAAGAGAGAGTTTGGATAAAATGTAGTTCTTACCTATCATAAAACTTAAATTTTAGTAGGAAGATATTTATGTGTGTGTGTGTGTGTGTGTGTGTATAAGTGTATATATATACATATATACACTGCTGTCCTAAAAAAAGTATGTGTACTTTTAACTTGGAACTCTGTAACATCTTTTTTAGAAAATAAACATAGAAGTTAACCAAAATGAGTACTTATATTGAAGACATCTTATATACACAATTAATTATTGTACAGAACAGTAATAATACATAAGTGTATTAGAAATATGTAAGCAAACTTGTTCATATCCAGATGAATTGGATATTGTTCTTTCAGGTGTAATTTGAATTGACTTTTTACAGAACATTGAATTTAGGATCTTTCTATTGATTGATAGGATTTGTTGCTTCATTTTTCTTTTAATGATGCTTTTGGGATAATGCTTGTTTAGGATATAATATTGCTTTTTGTTATCTTGTTTTTACCTTTTGTTCTATTTTTAGTAGAGGAGAGTAGTTTGACTGGCCAGTTGTAAGTAGAATAGTTTAGAATTTCTTTGTATAGGAACTGGGATTGAATTCTGACTTTGCTTCTTATTACTTGTGTGACCTTGAATGGATCACTTAACCTCATGGGCCTCACTTTCTCCATATCTAAAAGGAGAAGATTGGACTACATGACCATTAAAGATCCTGAGAGTTCTAAATCTGTGTGAATATTCTTGAATTTTCTGGAGGCTAAAATATCTTAGTGACTTATTCAAATTAAATAAAGTAAGAGATAGGTAGAGCCATTCCTATGATCTGAAAAACACAGATTTTGACAGGATTTTTCAAATTTCAAAATGGTTTCCTCTTTCTGGAAAAGGCTTTTTTTTATACAAAAATTATCTGGTAAAATTTTTGTACATCTTTTAAAGATTTTTTTTCCTAGCCATGAAGGATTTAACATGTGTAGGATATTGATTGGTGTTAGATATATAGGGATTCTTGATGTATGCATTGATGTACATTCCCTAAAAATGAACACTCTTATTTTGTCTGTTCTAGAAGACTGAACTTTCAAATATGTTTTTGAGAGAGTTGTGCTTATTTTGCTTGTGAAAGAAAAGTGCTTTCACTTTTCAGATACTGTAGTAAAATGCCTAAAAAAGAAGTATGTTCAGTAGGACTTGTGAGTCAGATGTCAGTATTAAAAAGTTTTTAGAGAGACAAAGGAAGTGGTTATCAGATGGGGTGACTTATCTTTTTGGAGAAAGGATGGCATTTTGAATTTTGTATCAGGAGAAATTGGTATATATTTAATATGAGTATGTTCACATTTTCAAATAGAAGGATCGTATTATAAATATAATTTCTTCATGTTAAAACATTTCTTTATCAATATACAATATGTATGGATATGTGTATATATGTCTACATACATATGTATATAGCTAATATTAGCAAATATCTTGGTCATTTATATTTAATTACCTACAGGATCTGAGATTTCTGGGCCACAACTTTTACCAGTAAGGGCACTAAATGAAGTCTTCATTGGGGAGAGTCTGTCATCCAGGTATGTTAAAACTTATGCTCTTAATTTAGTCACTTTCATGTTGGTTACATAGTTTTTGGAAATTTTTTGAATTTTTAAAGCATAAATTTGAAATATTTTTTACTCTTTGCTTTAGTTGATAAATGAATGTTTTGCATGGAATATAAATTTTAATTCTTTTTTAATTCTGTAATTTTTTCATCCTCCCTTTTCTTTTAAATTCATTCCTCTATTTTGGTTGCTTAACCAGACTTTCATTCTTCAGGGTGCATCATGGCATCATGGATATAGAAAATATCAGGAAAACATTATCGTTCTGAGGAGGTCAAATGAGTAGATAAGACAGTATAAAGCTGAATTAGCTATGGATAGTACTTCTCATACTTATATAATTTCTCTTCCTTTTGCTGAAAGTTGGAGATGGAAACTTTTATACCTCTCTCTTTGCATGATTATCTGCTTTCCTAAGCAGTTGCTGGGAACTTGATGCTGTTATAAACATCTTATGGGAAAGTGGTGAATGTTGGAGGGAATGTGGTAAAATTGGGACATTAATGCATTGCTGGTGGAATTGTCAATTGATTTACCATTCTGGATGGCCCAAAGGGCTTTAAAAGACTATCTGCCCTTTGATCCAGCCATACCACTGCTGGGTTTATACCCCAAAGAGATAATAAGGAAAAAGAGTTGTACAAAAATATTTATAGCCTTGCTCTTTGTGGTGGCAAAAAATTGGAAAATGAGGGAATGCCTTTCGATTGGGAAATGGCTGAACAAATTGTGGTATCTGTTGGTGAGGGAATATTATTGTGCTCAAAGGAATGATGAACTGGAGGAATTCCATGTGAACTGGAATGACCTCTAGAAATTGATGCAGAGTGAAAGTAGCAGATCCTGGAGAACGTTGTACACAGAGACTGATACACTGTGGTACAATTGAATGTAATGGACTTCTCTAGTAGCAGCAATGCAAGAATCCAGAGCAAGGTTGAGGGACTTATGAGAAAGAAAACTAGCCACATGCAGAGGAAGAACTACAGGAGTGGAAACACAGAAGAAAAACAACTGCTTGAACACATGGGCTGATGGAGATATTATTGGGGATGTAGATGCTAAACAATAACTCTGGTCCAACTATTAATAATATGGAATTAGATCTTAATCATGATACATGGAAAACCCAGTGGAATTGTGCATTGGCTACGGGGGGAGGAGTGGGGGAATTTGGGGGAGAGGGAAAGAACATGAAACATGTAACTTTGGGAAAATATTTAAAAAAAAACTAATGCCAACAAAATTAACATGGAAACAAAAAAGTGGAAAAATTTTTTTGTAGTAAGTGTCTTTAAGGCTTCATTTCTCAGATTTATAGAGAATTGAGTCAAGGTACGTATATTAAAAATATATATATATTCTTGCATAAAAATACAAGGCATTCCTCAGCTGATAAATCGTTAAAAGATATGAACAGGCAGTTTAAAGATTAAGAAATTAAAACTATCTTTAGTCATATGAAAAAATGCTCCAAATCACTATTGATAAAAATTAAAACAACTCTTAAGTACTACTTTATACCTTTAAATTGGCTAATATGACAAAAAATGAAAATGATAAATTTTGAAGGGGATGTGGGAAATTTGGACACTATTACACTCTTGGTTGGAGGTGTGAACTGATACAACCATTCTGGGGAGCAATATGGAACCATGTCCAAAAGGCCATAAAACTGCAGAACTTTGACTTAGCAATACCACTACCAGGTTTCTATCCCAAAGAGTTCAAAGATAAGAGAAAACAACTGACTTGTATCAAGATACTTAGAGCTTCTCTTTCTGGTGGCAAAGAATTAGAAACTGAACGTATGTCCATCAATTAGGGGAATGACTGAATTGTAATGGAATACTTTACCATAAGAAATGATGAAGAGAATGATCATAAAAAAAACCTGGAAAGACATATGAAGTGATGCAAAGTGAAATAAGCAGAACCAGCAGAACATTGTACATAGTAACAACACTAATGTAGAGTGATTGACTGTGAATATCTTAACTATTATTAGCAACTAAAGGATCCAAGAGACTGATGAGGAAAAAAATCTACTCATCACCATAGAAGCAACTGATAGAAAGTCTGAATGTAAATTGAAGTATACTGTTTTTCACTTTATCTCCTAAATGAGTTTTTTCTTGCATAAGTGATATGTGCCTTTTTTCACAAAAAGATGAACATGGAAATCTATATTTTATGATAGCACATGTATAAGCTGTATCATATTATCTGCTATCGGGGTGGGGGAGGAGAAGGAGAGAGGAGAGAAGATGGATTACAAAATGGGAAAAAAAATTTACATGTAATTTTGAAAAAAAAAAAAAGAAAAGGACTAACAATAAAAAGAGAATTTTGTGAAAGAAAGTAGTTTGTAAACATTAAAGCACAATGTGAAAAAGAAAAAATATTCTTTGTACTGTGCTTTGTAAGATTGCAGCCTATTTATGATGTCATCCATTAGAGTAAGAATTGGTGTATGTTGATTCAGTCTTCAATTCTTACAAGAGGTTATTATACCCAGAGAATTTTTATTTTACAGTGCTGACTGGCACAGATGCTGATCATGTTTATAGTGTGGTTCCTATGTGTTTTATATTTTCAAAGTGCTATGTATTCCTAATAATTCTGCCTCATTGATAGGCACAAGGTATATTTAAGGTTAGAAACACCTAACCCCTCAAACAACCCAAAAAGCCCATTTTTTTCCCATTTGTCCCAACCTAGAATGCCCCATTCTTTGGTTGTTGCTGTGGACAGTATAAGAAGAGATATAGCCACTCTAAAGGGACTGTGAGTTTCTTTAAAAAAACAATTGTTTTCCTGGAACAAAAATTATGAGGATTGGCTAATCTTTTATAAACCTGCATGTGATAATAATACTAATGTTGCCTAGCATAATCTGTATCATCTCTTGTACCTTTTTTTTTAATTCATCTTTTTTCCCTTCAGACTTTAATCATCTTTCTCTTGTCTTGCTCTACCTTACCTTCTTCCTCACTTTATTTAAGAAATCCCTTTTCATCACTCTTTAATTAATTTTACTTTCCTATTCTCCTAAGTTTTCTACCTTGCTATTGCCATATCTTTATGGTTTTGATTTTAGCACATTTTGGCTTGTGCTGGTCTTCATCACCTTTTTTTGCTTCCTATGCTTTTGGTGTGTTGCATCATTTTCTTTTCTCCCTTTTGTATTTCTTATATTTCCACAGGCTCTTAATCACATTTCTCTATTTGCTTCTGGTATAGTGACAGCCATTATTACTACTTATGCTGGCCTTGTTTGTTTGGATGTGTGCCGTAAATATGCTGCTGTTACTTGTCCATTTTCTCCACACACCAAACAGGGCTTTTTAAAGAGAACATATAAATAAGAAAGGGGAGCAAAACCTTTGATTTTATAAGGAGAATTAAAGATCAAATTGAGACTTTTCAGAAATGACAAGAAAGTTTTGTTGGAAGATAATTTTCTCCTTTGGATCATTGTGATAAACGTGCTCAATTGGTAAAAAGGCTACAGCTACAAAAAGTTTTCCTTAACTTCTACTGCTAAAATGATTAATTTTCTTTGCCAGGGCTAATATCCAGTACAGCTAATAATGGCATCTTTCAGAAACTCCCGGTTGGAAACTGTTCAAAATAACATTTTTTTGATGGCAAAAGTAAATTTGATTCTAGATTTGTAAATTAAAATAAAAAATTTTAAGAACAAACATTATTTCCTTTTCATTGCTTGCTTTACTTACTACTGTGTTTTTAAATTTGAAAGAAGTGGTTGAGATTTGCTTTGGTCTCTAGCCAAATATTATTATTGTTATTGCTATATTGGCCAGTTCAAAGGCATACATAGTAGATCACTTAAGATGCAAGCAATTTTCTCAGTTAACTTGGTTCAAGGACAGCTAGATGCAGAATTTAATAAATATTTCATTTTCTTCGAGAAATGAAGCCCACTTCAGAGTTATGTTCCTTTTGAGTAATAAGGTGAGTCACTTTACTAGATGCTATGAGGACAGGAATTAAAATTCTCTCCAAAAATTATCTGAAGAAGCTTCTGTTAGAAATGAAAAAATCGTTGGCAGAAAAGGAACAATGAATCAGACAAGGTGGGAGATGATTTTGTTTTTTAAAACAAAAATTGAATCAGTGTTACAGTCAACACCATGAGGTACCTTTACCTCATTTCAAATTTAATTATTTAGAATTCATTGGTTCTAATAGAGGGCTATATTCTGTTTTATGCAGGGTGAACTATAAATTCTGCAAACCCAGTTTTACATTTTCAATTCATAGGGCCTCCTACTATGAAATCTCAATTGATGATGGTCCCTGGGAAAAACAGAAGAGTTCAGGACTCAATTTATGCACTGGAACAGGATCAAAAGCCTGGTGAGTAACTGAAGATTTTGATTTTTAAATTATTAGTGGTGGTAAGCACCTCATTTTACTTATCTGTCTTACATGGGAGATTCTGGAGGTTTGAGAAGGAAAGGACCTAGTATTAACATTTTAGCACCTCCTAAGAAGTGATCTGTGACCATGGGCCAGATACTTTCTTTCCTGGAGTCTTAGTTTCCTAGTCTTTGAAATGAGAGTATTGGCTTAATGTGATTTCTAAGGTCTGTTTTATCTCTAAATCCCGTAATCCATTTTATCCATAAAGCCTGAGTGCTTAACATATTTTGTGTCATGGACCATTTTGGCAGTCTGATAAGACCTGTGGAGCTCTTGTCAAAAGAATGTTTTCAGATGCATAAAATAAGATAGATAAGATTACAAAGGAAGTCAATTATATTGAAATGAAATTATCAAAATATTATTAAAAAATAAGTTCATTGACCCCAGATTAAGAATCTCTGCTATAAAAATAGGTCTCCTTCTATTTCTTGCATTACTGTTGAAGCTCAGAGGGAGCCAGTCTCTACCAAGTGTGTTTCATACTAGAGCAAGTGTTTTGGGGATATATAACAGAAATGGGAAAGTTGTTTAGCAGATTAACAAATGGATGTTGGGGTGTGGGGATGATCCACAGGGGTTTGCAACTAGGATGGTGAAGGGATTCTATCATGCATTGTGACAATAATAGAAAAGAACCGGAAATATTAAGTTTGAGGAAAAGAGAACTTATAGAAGAAATGGTAAATTTTTAAGTATGTGAGAGCTGTTATGTGAAAGATATGATTCATTCTGCTTATCCTTAGATTGCAGAACATATGGAGAAAGGTAGATTTATGCATAATGAAAAGAAAAACTTAATAACAGATTATCATGAAGTGGAATGGGCTGCCTAAGTTAGGTGATGGGTGTTCCCCCTCATTGGAAGCCTTTAAAAAATTAGGTGACTACCTATATGTTGTAGAGGAGATTGTTATTCAGGTTTGAATTAAGTAGATGCCCTCTCCAAGGTCCCATCCAGTGTTAAGATTCTCTGATTATGTGGAATGATATATGACCTATTGGTAATACTTAAACATAAAAATATGCTGAAGAACAACTAAATGTAATATAAAGGACAGATTACAGAGTTCATAAATGTGAGGATGTGTGTAATGCAAGGTGGCTAATAAACTTTTTGCTTCTGTAATTTCTAACGATCACAAAAAGTCAGTTAAACATCTTAGAATCTTCAGAAAGTCAGTTAGAACTTATAGCTATATATAGAGGTGAAGTTCCAACTGACAAGGCTTTTGCCTTCTGGCTTTCACTGTGGCTGGAGGCTTTTGCTTTTGCTTAGCCTGTTGGCTTAGGCCTTTTGGCTTGGGCTTCAGCCTTGGCCTGTGCTTATCTCGTCTTGGGGAAATTTAAACCTATCTCATTTCTCTGGACCTCTCCCTGATCTCTCTATCCATATCCCTCCCCTTCCCCTGAATTTCCTGTGGGTCCTGGTGGAAGGAAGGGCTTGGTGATTGAACATTGTGGGTTTAGTTTCTATAGACAAGTAGAGTATCCTCAAATAAGTTACCCCTAGTTTTAGTGATTCAATAAGGACTTTACTTAAAAGGCAGTCGAATCTTCTGACTGGGAGAGCAGGCTCTCTCAGTCTAAACCTCTCCTGCGAACCATTTCCCCCCCCACCCCCACCCCCCATCACCCCTTTCTCCAGCAGCAGTTAGAAATCCTGAACCTCTTCCCTCTGACTAACCTGAGATTAATAAATCCCCTTGTTACCTACTCAAAGCCTCTGGTGAATCATTGTATCGAAAATTGAGACAAGGCCTAAAGAGGGAAGGAATCATTTTCTTTTATTTCTTGAAAGAACTGGGGGCATCCATCTTGGCAGGAAGTACCTACCCAGGACTTCCAGCCATCAGTTTGGCAGGGAGGGGCCCTCTCGACTCCTCCCTAAAGAGATTTTAGAAACTAACAAGAGAAACCCTCCAGCCAAACCTAAACATTTCTTACTGGCCCTAATTTCCTCCCTGTATTCTCTGTCTCAAGCCTCTGGGAATAAACCTGTTTGAGCTGCCCTCTCCTACATACCCCATTTCTTTTATCTCCTATATACCTTCCCTTCCCCTTCATTAGAGGTGAGGTCTCCCTTTTCATCTTTGATACTGTCAATTTGGTTTTCTTATTTCCTTTTTTTTATTAGATTGACCAGTACTTTGTCTATTTTATCTGTTTTTTTCAAAATACCAGCTTCTAGTCTTATTTATTAATTCAATAGTTCTTTTACTTTCAATTGTATTAATTTCTCCCTTGATTTTTAGTATTTCTAATTTAGTATTCATCTGGGGATTTTTAATTTGCTTGCTTTCTAGTTTTTTGAGTTGCATGCCCAACTCATTAATCTCTGCCCTCCTTAATTTGTTAATATATGCACTCAAGGATATAAATTTCTCCCTGAGTACTGCCTTGGCTGCATCCCACAGAGTTTGATAGGATGTCTCATCATTATCATTCTCTTCAATGAAATTGTTGATTGTTTCTATGATTTCTTCTTTGACTAATTGGTTTTGGAGAATCATATTGTTTAATTTCCAATTGGTTTTTGATTTGCCTGTCCAGGTGCCCTTACTAATTATTATTTTTATTGCATTATGATCTGAGAACGTTGCATTTATTATTTCTGCTCTTTTGCATTTGTTTGCAATGTTTCTATGCCCTATTACATGGTCAATCTTTGAATGTACCATATGCAGCTGAAAAGAAGGTGTATTCCTTTTTGTCCCTATTTATTTTTCTCCCCATATCAATTAAATCTAATTTTTCTAGGACTTCATTCACCTCTCTTACCTCTTTCTTATTTAGTTTTTGGTTTGATTTATCTAGATCCGAAAGAGGAATATTTAGATCTCCCACTAGTATGGTTTTACTATCTATTTCCTTCTTGAGCTCTGCCAGTTTCTCCTTTATGAATTTGGATGCTATGTTACTTGGTGCGTACATATTGAGCAGTGTTATTTCCTCATTGTCTATACTGCCTTTAATCAGGATGTAATGACCTTCCCTGTGTTTTTTAATCATATCTATTTTTACTTTGGCTTTGTCAGAAATCATAATAGCCACTCCTGCCTTCTTTTTCTCATTTGACACCCAAAAGATTTTGCTCAAGCCCTGAACCTTAAACTTGTGTATGTCCACCCGCCTCATGTGTGTTTCTTGTAGACAACATATGGTAGGATTTTGGTTTCTAATCCACTCTGCTATTTGCTTCTGTTTTATGAGTAAGTTCATCCCATTCACATTCAGAGTTATAATTATCAGTTGTGCATTTGCTGACATTTTCAAATCCTCCCCCATTCCTACCCCTTCTCCTTAAGCTATTTCCTTTAAAACCAGTGGTTTGCTATTAAGACCCTATCCCTTATCCCCTCCTTTGATTAACTTCCCTTTCTACCCCCTCCCTTATGATTCCCCTCTTTTTATTTTTAAAGGCCTAATGAATTCCCTCCTTCTTCTTCTCCCCTCCCATTTTTGACCTCCCCACTCCTTTGCTCCCCTTGGTATATCCCTTCTGACTTTCTCAGTAGGGTTAGATAAGAGTTTTATATCCCAATGGATAATATAGCTACTCTTCCCTCTCCAGGTTGATTACACTGAGAGTAAGGTTTAAATATTACCTCTTAATGCTCTCTTCCTCTCCTTCTTATAATAGTATTTGTCCCCTCCCCTTCCCATGCCCTGTTTGTGTGTAATAGAATATCCTATTTTTCTTATTCACTCAAGTTTCTCTTGGTGTCCCCTACTATTCACCCCCCTCTTTCCCACCCCCCATGTCATCTTAGACCATTTAGTATTCTGTCCTCTCCCTATGAATTATTCTTCTGATTACTATAATAGTGAATACTATAATAGTGAATAGTTTACTACAGAGAATTATACATAGCATTTCTCCACATAGGAATACAGATAATTAGATATTATTGAAGCCCTTAAAGAATCAAATTTAAAAAATTATGAGTTTTCTTTCTGTCCCCTCTGTTTCTTATTTACCTTTTCATGTTTCTCTTGATTTTTGTGGTTGGATATCAGACTTTCCATTTAGTCCTGGTCTTTTCTGTGCAAATACTAGAAAATCTTCAATTTTGTTGAATGCCCATACTTTCCCCTGGAAGTATATAGTCAGTTTTGATGGGTAGGTGATCCGTAGTTGTAGGCCCAGTTCTCTTGCCTTTCTGAATATCATATTCCAAGCCTTGCGGTCTTTTATTGTGGATACTGCCAGATCCTGTGTGATCCTGATTGGTGCTCCTTGATATTTGAATTGTCTCTTTCTGGCTTCTTGTAAGATTTTTTCCTTTACTTGGAAGCTCTTGAATTTGGCTATTATATTCCTGGGTGTTGTCTTTTCTGGGTCTAGTGTAGAGGGTGATCTATGGATCCTTTCAATGTCTATATTGCCCTCTTGTTGTAGAACTTCAGGGCAATTTTGCTGAATAATTTCTTTTAGTATGGAGTCCAAATTTCTATTAATTTCTGCTTTTTCTGGAAGACCAATGATTCTCAAATTGTCTCTTCTAGACTGGTTTTCTTGTTCTGTCACTTTCTCATTGAGATATTTCATGTTTCCTTCTATCTTATCGGTCTTTTGACTTTGTTTTATTTGTTCTTGCTGTCTTGAGAGATCATTAGCTTCTAATAGCTCAATTCTAGCCTTTAGGGATTGGTTTTTGGCTATGATCTTTTGGTTTTCCTTTTCTATCTGGTCATTTCTGGTGTTCAATTTGCATATCAGTTCATTTGATTTCTGAGCCTCACTTTCCAATTGCAAAATTCTGCCTTTTAAACTGTTATTTTCTTGCTAGATATCGTCCATCTTTCTCATCATCTCAGATTTGAACTCTTCAATAGCTTGTGACCAGTTTTCATTATTTTGGGAAGGTTTGGATATGATTACTTGTTTGTTCTCCTCTGTTTCCTGGATTTTCTCTGTGTAAAAGTTGTCGAGTGTTACAGAGTTCTTGATAATCTTTATCTTCTGGGGTTCCTGATTTTGGCTTGCCATTGTTAGACCTGAGCAGCTTTCTCAGCTTTATCCTAACACTCTGGGTCTGTCTGCGCTCTCTAGGCTCCTGACTTCTCAGGTCTTGTTATCGGGGTCAAGCCTCCTGGTCGTCCCTGGTCTGCCCCTCTGCCCGAGGCTCCTTCAGCAGTCTCGGGGCACTGCTTCCACATCTGTGCTCCCGTCTGCACAGGTTTCCCACTCGAGGTCCAAGCCTGTACTCGAGATCCTTGTCCTCGCCTAGGGCAATGCCTTTACCCGCGCAGGTGCTCAGGAATGTCCGTGTGCGTTCTTTTAGCCTCTTGGGGTCCTAAGTCTTGCTGCTCTCAGGAACAAGCCCTGGAGCTTACAATGACTTAATGGGTACCCCAAAATGCTTTAACTCTTGTGAGCTGGCCTTGGCACTGTACGTGGTATGGGGGGGTGGGGGAGGGGCTTCTTCCTCTAACGTTTTAGCGAAAGCTGTTTCACCCCTTTATAGTGTGGAAATGCCCTGATTCCACATACCTTCAATGCTGCACCCTGTTGTGGGGTCCCTTCGTTTGTGTATTTGTTTTTATATCCCCTTGAGGAGTCCTGTATGCTTCGGTTAGGAGAGATCAAGCAGCTGCTCCTTACTGTGCCGCCATCTTAACTGGAATTCTCCCCCAGAAATATCTCTTAAATAAAGTAAGTAGCATAATAAAACAGAATATTAAAAGACAGAAAGATTCCAAAGTATTTATAGGAGCACTTTTTTTAGTATAAAAAATTTGAAAACCAAGAAGATATCCAGTAATTGGAGAGTAGTTTAATAAATTGTGGCACATTAATAGAATGAAATATAATTTCATTATGAGAAATAAAGAAGTAAGAATTTTACAGGAAATGAAGACTTATGAGTTGATGAATTAGAAGATAACATTTTGTAAACTCAGTAGTAGAAGTTGACAAATTAGTAATGTATGTCATAAGTATTGCTTTAATATTTTTTCCTATTAATCAAAATTAAACATGGTGAAAAAAATGCAAAATTTTATCACCAACAATGAGAGTCTGAAGTTATTTTTCTTCTTGGTTAGATTTATTTTAGCCATAGCTGTTTTGGATTTAGGTGTTGAGTAGTAAAATAATGCAATAAAGCTGTAAAATGTTGCAAATGGTTTTACGTTAATATAGCAAATAGCTATTAATCAACTATAATGCACAAGACACTTTGCTTACAAGTTGGAAAGAAAGACAAAAATGAAATACAGAATTTATATTCTCCTGGGAAAATATAACATGTGGACTAATAAGTAAATAAAACTAATTGGAGTAGAGAGAGAACTCTAAAAATGAGAGTTTCTGCTATAGGAAGATTTCACAAAGAAGAAGTGTGTGGGACCCAATCTCAGTCTTAAAGGAAGATAAAGTTTCTTTAAAAGATCAGTAAAGAGATGGTTGGAAAAGAAATAGTGATTGCAGAGTGCGAGGCCAACATCATCAAGAATAGTTTATGGTGTTAAGAGTGGGGATTCATGCTCTTCTCCTTGGAAGGTCAAGGTTGGTGGGTCCTTGGAGTTCAGGAATTCTAAGCTGTAGTAGGTTTACAGCCCATTGAGCATCTATGCTAAGTTTTGCACTAACATGGCGAGCCCTTCACCAGGCTACTCTAAGGAGGAGAGAAGTGGTTCACATCAGAAACAAAGTAGGTCAGACAATGCTTCTGTGCTGAATCTGTAGTGACTACTCCACTTCTGCAGTGGGTAAGATAGGAAGACCTAAGGTTATGGTACTTTTTGTAGTAGTAACAAAGTGTATATATAATCAGTTTTTTTTTTTTTTTTTTTTTTTAAATTTTAAACCCTTAACTTCTGTGTATTGACTTATAGGTGGAAGATTGGTAAGGGTAGCCAATGGGGGTCAAGTGACTTGCCCAGGGTCACACAGCTGGGAAGTGGCTGAGGCCGGATTTGAACCTAGGACCTCCTGACTCTAGGCCTGGCTCTCAATCCACTGAGCTACCCAGCTGCCCCCTATAATCAGTTTTAACAGTTAGGCCATGGTCAAATAAATTGTGGTACAAGATTGTAAAGGAATATGTCAGCATTGAAAAACTGTTGAATAGGAAGAATAAAGAAACATGTGGGAAGACTTGTGAAGTAATGCAAAATGAATCAAGCAGAACCAGGAAAACAATAAATTTGTAAATGACAGCTGGGTGAAATGGAAAGAAAACTGACAAAAAAAAAATGAAATGGAATTTTCTAGTAGTAATGATCAAGATTAGCTTCCAGAAAGATTTATGAGAATATATCTCCCTTCTTGGTAGATATGAGGGAACACTGTATATAATGGTAATCTTTAATTGGCCCGTTGGTTAGTTTTGCTGAATTAGTCTTTCAGAAGTAGAGGGGAAAGGAATGTATTGGGAAATACAGGTGATGTAAAAATAAAAAATATCATTTCAAAGATAAATTTAAAAAATAGGTCATACAAGAATGTTGATAGTGTTGTTAAACTGGTAGATCAGATTAATGCTATGTATTTCGTTTTCTTAGATTTTGTCAAAGTTTCTCATAAAATTCTTGAGGAAAATATGAAGAGGGGGAACAGCTGGGTAGTTCAGTGGATTGAGAGCTAAGCCTAGAGACAGGAGGTCCTTAGGTTGAAATCTAGCCTCAGATACTTCCCAGCTGTGTGACCCTGGGCAAGTCACTTAACCCCCATTGCCTAGCCCTTACCTCTCTTCTGCCTTGGAGTCAATACATAGTATATCCAAGACAGAAGATGAGGGTTGAAAAAAAATGAAGAGATACAATATAGACAGTATAGATATATGAATTGGGAAGTGGTTGAAAGATTATTGGACTGTAGAGTAGTTGTTAATATTATATGTCATCTGGTGAGGAGGTCTTCAGTGTTGTGCTCCAGGAATCTGTACTTAGCATGTTTAGTATTTCTTTTAGTTCTGATCTAGATAAAAGTAATATTTATCACATTTCAGGTAAATCAAAACTGGGAAAAATAACAACACTGAGTAACATTGTCAGGATCCATTGACAAACTTAGAGAAGGGATCAACAAATTATCCATGGGCCAAATTCTGCTTCTCACTTGTTTTTGTAAGGCCCTAAACTAAAAAGGATTTAAAAATTTTAAAATAATGTTTTATGTCATTAAAAAATGTAAATACCCTTAGGCAAAGTACATTGGTTTGTATCTAATAAAATGAATTTCAGTAGGGATAAATGCAAGATCTTAATATTTGGGTTTAAACCCCCCCCCCCCCCCCCACAAAACAAAACAAAACAAAACAAAACAGGTTCTCAAGTATAAGAAGTTGTTTTTTTAAATACCCTTGCCATCCATCTTACAATCAATACTGTGTATTAATTCCAAGGCAGAAGAGTGATAAGGGCTAGGCAATGGGGGGCGGGGGGGCGGTTAAACGACTTGCCAAGATTGCACAGCTAAGGCATATCTTGAATAGAAAATCTGGGGATTTTTGGTAGACTAAAAGCTTAGTATGTGAGTCAGCAGTGTGATATGGTAGCTGAAAAAGCTTATGTGATCTTGGACTGCATTGAAAGCAGTGACTTTCAGGAATGATAGTCCCTCTGTGTTCTGTCCTGATCAGACTACATATAAAGTATTCTGTTCAGTTCTGGGTGGACATTGATAAGTTAGAGACCATTCAGTGATGATCTCTTACTAAGGTGAAGAACTTTTGAGTTCCTGCTGTGAAGATTGGTTGAGGAAATTGGAATGAAGACCTGAAGAAATCATGGTAGCTTATCAGCAAATATTTCAATCACCTTCATCTGGAAGAGAATTGATAAAATTTCTCTTTCTGCCCAGAGGGCAGAAATGTAGGAGTAATGGGTAGAAGAGGCAAAATTATTTCATAACAGTTAAAACTGTTAAGTAGAATGGGCCACCTTGGGATATGGCGGGTTCCTGTTCTTTTGAGGTTTTAAAGCAGAGAAACCTCAGAATCTGACCACTTTTTTTTTTTTTTTACATTTATTAATATTCATTTTTAACATGG
>NC_058130.1:382768268-382888015 GCF_016433145.1 Gracilinanus agilis
CTTTTAGCACAATAGTATTCCATCACCCGCATATACCACAGTTTGTTCAGCCATTCCCCAATTGAAGGACATTCTCTCCTTTTCCAATTTGTTGCCACCACAAAAAGCGCAGCTATGAATATTTTCGTACAAGTCTGTTTATCTATGATCTCTTTGGGAGAATCTGACCACTTTTAAGGTAATTGTAGTCAGAATTCCTTTGGGGTTTGAGTTGAATAAGTTTGGATTATACAACCACTGAGGTCTCATCCAGCTGTGAAATTCTTTGATTCTGCTAAGTTGGACTAGCTTTGCAGCTTTCTAACGATTTATTTATTTATTTATTTTGAACCCTTAACTTCTGTGTATTGGCTCATAGGTGGAAGAGTGGTAAGGGTGGGCAATGGGGGTCAAGTGACTTGCCCAGGGTCACACAGCTGGAAGTGTCTGAGGCTGGATTTGAACCTAGGACCTCCTGTCTCTAGGCCTGACTCTCAATCCACTGAGCTACCCAGCTGCCCCTTTCTAATGAATTAAAACCCAGAAGTTGCTAAATAAAACCTATCAAAAGAAATGCTTCAGGTACTCCTGGAGTGTGGCCCATTCTGGGATTCTTGGAACCACTCAAAAATCTGCCACATACTTTAATCACGTCTGCATTATTATTTAAAGTTCTCAATTATCCCAGCTCTCTGACAATTTTTACAAGGTTTTGATAGAAGAGCTACAACATGAGAATCTTATAGTCTGCTTTTTAAAAATTGTTTAAGGAGTAGTCTCATGAAATCTTTGCACCTCTTCATAGAATAATATATTTAAATGCAAGAAATAAATGATTTAGGATTACAGAGGAAACCAATTGTCTTGAAATATAAAATCACATTTTTTTAAAAGTTCATAGGTTCCTGATCTTAAGAATAGATTTAAGGTTTATTATTATTAGGCGATGCTAAATGGCTAGAGTACTCTTAAGCAATGCAGATATATACTATAGTGCAATATAATAGAATTTCTTTATTTGAATTTAGATGATGAGTTTTATATTGGGTTAAATATGATTTCATAAAATATAGCCATGTGTTAAATAATTTTTTATTCATTATAAAATGTTCTATTATACCTTGTATAGGTTTTTTTTTCTATTTAGCTTTGACGGGGTCATTTAAAAGTTTGTCCTTTTTCCTTGTATCATAGTTGTTCAAAGAAAAATATTGTTTAGCCTTTAGTTGTTGGACTTCTATTGATACCAATACATTATTTTAATTCCTCAAATTTGGTTTGTGAGCACAATCTCAGGAAAGATTCTGGATTCTGAGTCTGTTATTAAGATGTTGATGATAAAGTACAGTTTATATTTGAGGAAAATTTCCCTTAAAATTCATTATTGTTTTTGTTTAGCATAGTCTTATATTGGGTTAATCACCAGATTTATGAACTACTTACCATTTCAGTCTGGATTATATATACATAGTATGTCTCCTGAAATAAGTGAGTGAACTAACAAGTGAAACACAAGGGGACCAAATAATCAGGACCACATCCACAAACCCACAAGTGATAGGACTCACAAGATACACTGGAAACCTACACAAGGGATGTGGGAAATGGATAATGATAGAGTACACATACAAGGTGGTAACTGACAGTTGACAGTTACTGCTCTACCACCTAAGCCAGGGAAAATCAGGGTTTGAAAGGTATTTTACTATGGGCTCTTTCTTGGGGTTCAGGAAGACACAGGAAGTATATAAAATAGTTTAATAGTGTGATTAAAGGGTAGGTGATAAGAGGCAAGGTCACATTAAATGTGAATAGCTAAGGATAAACTCAAGGGACTGGAAGGTGGGAAACAAACTACATTGACATTAACACAGGCTGTCAGAACAAGCCTGGCAGGTCAGAAGGGGAATGGATGTCTCACTACTGGGTCCTCTTCAGCTCCAACGATGATCTCAGCTTTCCAGGAACTCAGGTACCACGGCAAATAAATCATCAGGGAGATGAACTAGTCTGGAACGTCCACCATCCAGAACTAGATTCACTGCTCAACCTGATCTCCCTCACAAGTCAGATGGTTTCTTGTAGAAGACTATCCACTTTCCTAGGCTCTTCACTTCGGACAGTTAAGCCTAGCACCTAACTGCCATCAGCCACACAGAGTCTCTCAGGAAAAACTTCCCTTCTCTTCTCACTATTCCATACTTGGAACTTTCAGCAATTGCCTGATGGCTCTGGCTACAAACTGATTTTAAAATCCTAATTTCCTCATAACATCCCTCTTGTTATTGCTTATTGTTAGAGTATAAATTAGGTATATAAAACTTTAAATGTGTTAAAACACTAATGAACTTAAAGTAACAAAAAAATTGTATGATTTTATTTCTAGGTCATATAATATAAACAGGGTTGCAACACAAGCTGTAGAAGATGTTTTAAAAATTGGTAAGTACCATTATGGCTACTTTATGCTAGTTGTATTTTTAAAAAGAATTTTATTAAATTCCAGTCCTTTTCTTCTAACAGCTAAACGCCAAGCAAACTTGGATCTTCCACTGAAAAAGGAATTAGTTGAGAAAGGTTAGTGAAGAATAATGGCAACCGTTAATTTCATTAGTTTGGCTCGATGTTAATTCTAAATAATACTTTATTTAGTAGTCAAGAATGCCAATACTTTAACATGTTACTTGAGTGAAGTCATGGATTCATCAATGTTTGTGCTCTTCACTAATGAACATTTCCGTTTTCCCTTCCCTTCCCTTCTCCCTTTCATCTTTGCCATAGTCTGGTTCTTTAGAAGTCCGCGGTGAAAGATTTACTCAGTAATTTAATACTCAAGCCCTCAAAGAGGGCTTTCTCTTTTTCTTGTAGTACAACTCAGATTATCAGTTTTATGTTTCTGTTTTCCTATCTTTGAACAGCTCAACTCCTTTTTCATTTATGTACAGCTTCACAAATAGTTTTTACACTTCTTAAGCATAACTTGCTATAGTCTACATACACTTGTCATGTTTTCCATTGATTTTTGGCTTATTTGTAACTTTAAATCTTCTAAGATCATGATATGTTACATCATTTATAACCCTGCACTGAGTTAACCTTTTATGTATATGCATATTTTAAAAATTCTTATCTTATGTCTTAGGATTGATACTTATCAGTTCCAAGACAGAAGAGTGATAAGAGCTAGGCAATAGGGGTTAAGTGACTTGCCCAGGGTCACGCAGCTAGAAAGTGTTTGAGATCAAATTTGAACCCAGGACCTCCTATCTCTAGGCTTGGCATTCTATCTACTGAACCACCTAATTGCCTCTATTAACCTTATGTTATTGACATATGCTTAAAGTGAAGCAGTGGGAAACATGAATATTAAAACTTAGTTTTGAAAAATTATTTATTCATTTGTCATTCCTGCTATACCTTCCCTTCCCTATTGTGCACATTAAAAACAATACAAAAAATAAAGCCTTCAGTACATTAGCTGCATAGTTCAGAAGAATAAATTCATATATTGCCTGTGTCTGAAAATATGTGCATCACAATTCTTCAGGAAATGTCATGTTTGCTTTACTCTTTTGGACTTGTGACTTATTGCATTGATTGGGATCCTACAATCTTTCAAAGTTGTTTTATATAGTAGTACTCAAACTTTTTATTTCATAAATTATTGGGTTTCTCTGGTGGCTGTTTCAGCCTACTGTCATGTCATGTCACAGTTTTTAACCACCAACTTGGATATCAAGTCCTAGTCCTATCCAAGAAGAAGATGACCCCCAAGCCTGTAAGAGGTAACTATATCAAATAGCCATTGCTGCTGATCATCTGGAATTCCATGAAAATTTGGGATGTCACTGAATGTCTTGAAGAATTTAAGCTCCCGGGAAGGGCATTTGAAAAGGCCAAAAATATTTTGGACAAAGAGGGTGTCTCCTAATTCTACATCCACATCCTGGTTGATATGGAGGACTGCCTCAGTGAGATATTGGAGGACAGGTAGGAAAAGATGATGAACAAAGAAAGTAATTGGGGATGGGGTGAGACATGAAACCAGGTGGTTTAATGGTTAGAATACCAGTCCTGGAGACAGGAGTTCCTGATTTCAAATGTGGCCTCAGACACTTCCTGGGTGACCTTGGGAAAATCATTTAACTCCTATTGCCTAGCCCTTACCACTCTTCTGTCTTGGAACCAATACTTCATATTGATTCTAAGATAGAAGGTAAGGGGTTAAAAAATGCAAAGGCTCTGAAGATCATAAATGTAATCAGAATTACAAAATTCAGATCACCAACTATAAGCAGAACCTTGAAAAGTCTGCAGAGGAGGATGCTGAAAAAAATATTTTTTCAGAAAATTCTTTCTCTTCAGAGGAGGATGAAGATGGTTTTAGTGCTACAAGTTTCCTGAAGAAGTCTGATGTACCATCCAGGGAAAGTCACAAGCTCTTTAGGGAAATGGAGGATAAAGATGAGGGTTCTAAGGATTTGACTGATAGACGGGTCTTCAGATTCCACTTCCTTAGATTCTAACTCAGGAGAATGATGAGAAATATACCTTGTTGGCTTCCAGATTCCTTAGAAAAGAGCACCACCTGCAAAAAGGATGAAGAAAAGAAGTGAGAGGATGATTAAAAAGCATAGCTCTATACCTGAACACCAAGGTTAAGAATAATGACTTCAGGGATTGAAGTTCAAATTGGGGTATCACTTGTCAAGCCTAAAGATTTGCCGGAGGAATACATATTACCCATGTAATTGTAGTCAGGAAGCTGGATGAGATCCTGCAAATTGAGCTGCTGCCCCTACTGGTTCAGATCTGAGCAAAAAGAAGTGATTATTGAGATCAATACAACTCCAAATCCAACCTGGTTGTATACATGAAGCCAGAGATGTGGCACAAATACTTATTAGGCTACATCAGTGGATTGATGGACATTTTGTTTGCATATTTCCAGCATCTTTGTTGGAGAGAACATCCTGGAAGAGGAGGAGGACCTATCTAATTTTGAGCAAGTAGTCATAATTGTATCCTAACTGGTGGAAAGGATAGATGAAGAGCTTACCAAAAACATGCAGAATGCAAATCCTCATTCCGAAGAATATATGGTGCATCATTGAGCCTCCTGTGCAGATCCTTTATTTCCATGTCATGGTGCAGTTGGCCATATGTGCCTTCCACCAGAGCCTAACAAAAGATATCTGGACATCTCAGTATTGTGGTTGTGCTAAGTTGCTAATGGGGCAGGCTCTACTGCTGAGGAGCCTGCAGGAACTAAGAGCAGGAAAAAAGTGGAGTGTTGTTGCCAGGTATCCTTCCAATTGCATGCCAACCTGGAGCTACTTGAATGTGTTTTTTTGGTGTTTGCCATGCTCTTCATATAAAGGAGCCCATGAAAGTGATACCTGGAGGCACATGACCAACAAATAGCTCCACCCAACTGTGGTGGGTGAGCAGTGGCCCTTGCTTGGTCCATCTGAGTCAGCGGGGGAACATGTAGTGGCAATTTCCAAAGCTATTAAGATGGATGAATGGAAGACTTGCCACAGCTTTCTTATTAACTAGACAAATGGAAAAGGCTGCAATTTGTTTCCTGAAGCCAACAGTCTATATGGTGATAGTTTAGAAAGGAATGACAGGAAGAGTCATTATATAGTTTTTCACCTACAACAGTGTCTTTGGCTCTCATGGCTCAGTGTGGAGATGCTGTCTGATTTGTTTCAGATGGATATGCCCCCCCACTCACTCCATCATCAGCAAAATGATCATCAGTGAGAGACTTTTGGATTCTCTGGACCAGGCAGCACCAAACAGTGATGCTGCATTCCACAGAGCCCACAACCCAGGAGAACTTGGTCCTGCAGCTAGCAGAAAAGCTTGGTTGCTTGATGGAAAACAACAAGCATGTCTTCAGCCATAAGCAGGGTACTTAATGGAGGTTATTTTTAGAGACCAAAAAGATGGCAACTGAGAAAATGAGGGAAAGTAGATATTTTTGGGGTGGTGGGGGTGCTGCTACCAGCAAGCAGTCACAGATTTCCTATTGATCTCCTTAGGAGATATAGCCCTTGAAAAGTAACATTTATCCAGGGTAATTAAAAGTCTATGTCTCCTGGAGAAAAAATTTACTGAAGATCTCCCTAGAGCATTTGTTTATGTGGGTTATATCAATATTTACCATATTAGAAAGTACTATTTTTATATAAAAATAAATTTTGACCTCATGAGCTGCCTCACAGGATGCCTAGATTACATTTTGAGAGCCACTGCTTTATATTTTTGTTATCATTGTATACATTTTTCTCACCTTTCTCTGTATTAGTTCATAGAGGCCTTCTTAAGTTTTCTCTGACACTGTTCATTTCATCATTTCTTATGGTACAATGAAATGTCATTATAATCATATAGTACAATTTTTTTATTCCCCCATATGAGACCATCCTCCTATCCAATTTTTAGTTATTAAAAAAAGAGCTACCATATTTTTGTGCATATCATTGAAATTTTGTATACTTACTTTTATTTCTCTATTTTCAGTTACAAATGAGTATAATGAATCTTTATTGTATAGTCCAGAAGAGCCAAAGATGCTTTTCAGCATTCGAGAACCTATTACAAATAGAATATTCTCAAGTAGTCGTCAGCGTTGTTTCTCATCAAAGTAAGTTTTATAAAGTTTCACTGGTTAATGCTTTTATCCCTTTTAAGGACTACTGTGAATGGCTTTTCATTAAATTCACTCACCTGTAGTTAATACAGTAAAAAAACAACCTGTTGAACAAATGTGTAATGAGACTGGTTTAAAAGAGATTATCTTCAAAACTAGTAGAAGTCTCAGAAACTTTCCAATTTATGTATTATTTTGGAGTCGTGAATCTTCCACTTTGGGTGGGTTTTGCTTTATTTTTTAATCCAGCATGGTAATGGAAGGTAAGAACAGATCAATGTATTGAGAAAAATTCAAAAAGAAACTAATATCTTCTCACTCGTTATATTAAAGAAATTTGATTCTACTTAAGGTATGTTAAAATAGTTGGATTCAGCGCTTTCAACTTTTCTCTCAGTGAAAAAGACTACTAAGATAATTCGACATTTATTATAAATTTATTTTAGAGTTCACAATGAGAAACTAATGGCTTATGAACCTATGGTTTCTGCTTTAGCTTTCTTAGATTAGAAGGAGGAAGCCATATTTATTGTTGAAAGAACATCCAGGGGGCAGCTGGGTAGCTCAGTAGATTGAGAGCCAGGCCTAGAGATGGGAGGTCCTAGGTTCAAATCTGGCCTCAGACACTTCCCAGCTGTGTGACCCTGGGCAAGTCACTTAACTCCCATTACCTAGCCCTTACCACTCTTCTGCTTTGGAACCAATACACAGTATTGATTCCAAGATGGAAGGTAAGGTTTTTTTTGGGGTGGTGGTGGTGGGGAATCCAACTACTTGACAAAAAGATGACTAAACTGTTAAAATGCTAGTTTTTCATTTACTTATTGCTTTGTGGAAAATGATTCTTAATGGTGACAATAATTTGTTTCTTTAATTTGCAGGGTTTGTGTTCGTTCTCGTTGTTGGGATGCCTGTATGGTTGTAGATGGAGGAACTTCTTTTGAGTTTAATGATGGAGCAATAGCTTCAATAATGATCAATAGAGATGATGAACTTCGAACTGTGCTGCTAGAGCAGTGATCATCACCCCAGGAAAAATACTTTAATTGCAGAAACAGACTGCATTGTCATAACACTGCATTAAAAAAAATTGTTAAAGGCTGTTCCTTTAACAGTTTGGGTACAAAGCCAGCCCTGAAAGTTTGGAGGTTTTGAGAGAAGCTTTGTGGTTGAGAAAAAGTATTTATTGCCTAAGAAAACTGATAAACTACATGGAGATCTTAGAATTGGTGCCAGCTGTATAACCTACAGATATTTTTTAAAGTGGTAATGCCTTTACATTTAAAGAGGTAGGTTCAAATAAAAGATGAAATATAGAGGATATGATTTAACTATAATAGGGTCCCTTCACCCCTTTCCCCATTCTCCACTCCCTCTAATAGTATCCAGGGATTGTTCAAACCAAATGCATTTATCACTCATGAATATTTCTTTTTTATAGAAAAGCAACTTGAATGTTAAGATTTATTGTTCTGATGATGATTATAGATAATTTTTATAAACCCTGACATTAACCTATTTGAAATAGGTAAATGTTTTTATATATATTTTTCAGAATTTTATAATTTCAGAACATGATGATAATATGCCTTATTTTTCCATCTTCAATGATTTAAGGCCAATGTGAAATTTATACCTTTTTCCTTTTCTGCCCTATATTTCCTCCAATCTTTTAAAAACTTTACAAGAACTTTTTCATTTATATTTTGATTCAGGTTGTGCTGTTCACTTGTGGTTGAAATGCATTTATCTGGAGAAAATCATGCTGCTATTTATTACACTTTCTAACTGCTCAAGAATTATCTTGATAATGAATCAAAGCCTTTTAAATATGTTAACATTGGAGTAGGTAATCTATAAGGTTCCTTCCAGTTCTAAAATTCCATGATGATGATGTGATAATAAAATGGAATTATATCTACATAATCTGAATTTACTTTAACTGTAAGAAGAAAAACATTTACTGTTTGAATGTACTCTTGGGTATAGTATCTGAAAGAAAGTCAACATGAAAATCAGTGAAACATTTGTATTCTCTTTTGAATGCTTTGGTTGGTTTTATTATTTTCTTGAGTTTTCATCTAATTTATTGTGCATAGCAGCATTGATGAGTGCATGTTATGACTTCACTTCCCTTTTCCTCACATTATGAATTAGATGAAAATTTGTGAATAAACATGGTTTTCAGTTCATTACCAAGTTGTCTTGTAATTTTCTCCCAGTACTTACTTACTACTGCTCAAACACTGTATTCACATGAAAGTTTCAATGAAAATATTTTTTGGTAGAGACTAGAAGTAAAATAGTGAATGACATGAAAAATTAAAAATGTAAGTGAACTAAAATATTTTGCTTTGCTGTATACTGAATTTTTGTTTATTTTAACTCACCAAGTAAAGAAATTACTTTAAATCATTAGAGGGAGCCCAAGGTTTTTTCTATGAAACAGAATCAGAATAATGTGAGAGCATGCCTGTATTAGATGGACAATGTCCATTTAATTTAGCTGTTGTTTTCCATCTAAGAAAAACATTATTTTAGAGCTAGACCAGATTGATTTTTTAAGACTTAGTTTCTGTTCCATTTAATTATTTTTAATAAAAGAGTAACATAATATTTTGTACTGTAAAGCTTTCCTTGACAATTTAGTCTCTTTTATGAATTTAAGATGGCTTCTTGGAGAAAATGTCAACTCCCACTCACTAAATCAAGGAAATATGAGCTGCTGAAAAATAGCAAAAAAATATGCTCTAATTGGTGAGATTATAGTCAACATTTTTTGTGGGGCATCAGGGAATATCTTCTTAGGAATATTGTTCTCATCCTCTGGTGATTTTTGTTCAGAGTACTACATGTTAATATTGGGTTCCTTTTACTGATTTTGCAATAATTAACCAATAACTAAAAGAACAAAAAAAGCAAGACATTTATATATGTATATGGACACATATATATGGAATCTAGACTTCTATAAAGTAGGAGGACTTTTTTAAGGAAGGTAAGGCAAAACAGCTTTTAAAAATCTTTACAAACTAGCTAAACGATCATATGAACATTTCTTACTGACACTAATAAGAGGGCATCAGGGAGAAAAATGAATATTTTCCTTAAAGCTATCTTGGAAATTTTATTATGGTCTAGCAAATGCTTAGTTCTAATTCCATACCTGAAAAATGAAACTTAGAAAATAAATCTTTTGACATATTTCTTTTATATATTGATATTTAGAAAAGTAATGATACCATTAGAATGTAAGCTCCTTAAGGGCAGGAAATTATGTCTTCTTTTAATTCAAAACAGGGAATCATCACATATTGACACACATTTGCTAGTGCAGAAACTGTCAATCTGGGCAATATGGTTTTGATGAATTGAAACTTGACATCCTTTGCTTTTATGGAAAAAAAAGAAAAAAACAAAAAAAACTGGTGTGTTGGTGTGTATTAAATACAAAATGATATAGTATTTGGTTAAGTATTTTCATAATTTTTACATTTCAAATAGATTTCCCATCACGTTTTTAACATTTGACAGCTGCATTTGGATAAAAATAACAAGCATTTTCATTCTTGTTGTTGGCCTTGTTTATTTCATAAAATCTTTGACCCAACCCAGAGCATTTTGTTTGAAAAATAAATTCTTTGTTTAAATGATTTTGATTTTCCTGACACTTAAGCAATCCAACTTTTAAAATATGTATTAAACCCATCAGCACAAAGATTATCTACCTTATCCCATTCTTTATTCATCTAGGATGGTGTGTGACCAAGGAATGAAAATTGTCATGAGAAACATACACTAAAAGTTAATAATATTGGATCTATACCCTTTTTTCATGATAATGCTTTTGAGAATTGGCCATTTCCACTTGACTTTTATTGACCACTTGTGATAGTTGATTTACAAAAAATAAAAGCAGTCCTTGATGTGCCTAAAGTATAACTTTCATGTGGGACTTGGGGAAGATTGTTTTCTTGCTTTTTAGTCAGAGCTCACTGTAGGAATTTAGAATTAGGGCCACAAATTACATATACAAGTGAATAGTATAAGGTAGTAAGTGCTGTAGGCATTCCAAGTTGGGAGAGATCATTTCCAGCTGGAGTGATCAGGAAATCAACCGGGCATTTATTAATTTCCTGCTATGTGAGACCAACTGAGGAGATATACATACTATATGAAAATTCTCAGCTCATGGAGCTGACATTCTAACAAGGGAAGGAAGAATGAATGAATGGGGAAAGCATATAAACAATATGTCCTCTAAAGCACTGCTAATTCCTGAGGGTAAGGAGAGAACAGTGGTCGTCATCGTTCAAGGAGCTCACATTCTAATCGGGTGTAGACCACAAGAGATTTCAGCTGCAAGTGTCAGATGGAAAATTCCTACTGTCATAGGTGTGCTAAAGAGATGGCAACATATCATCAATGTTGTTTCAACTGATAAAGATCATTTTGTTTCTGATTTGATCCATGTAATAATGCCAAAGACTTCAGTGTCAACATTATTTTTGGAGTCTTCCCTAGTTATTTATATGTTAATATACATATAAATGTACACAGATTATAGAGATGTTAAATATGAGGGCAATTTGGGAGGAAGAACAGAAGGTGGTGCTTGAGGTGCCTTAAAGGAAAAGAAGAGTTCTATGAGATGGAAGTGAAGAGTACATTCTAGGTATGAGGAACAGCCAGTACAAAAAAAGCGGGTCAGGGGCTGGGATATTGTCTGTGAGGCATGGCAAGTGACCCAGGGTGGCCAATTGTACTGGAAAGGAAGGGACCACTTTATGTGAAGGGCTTGAAAAGTTAAAAGGAATTTTTATTTTACCTGAGAATAAAGAGTCACTGAAATGTTTCGAATAAGGCAGTGACATAGTTACTTTGGGCACCTTTGTGGAGGATAGATTGGGGTGAAGAGAAATTTAAGAAATTGTCGTAATTTAGGTGAGAAATTTGGGAGTCCTGAAGAACATGGCTGTATGTGACTAAAGGAGATATTTCAGAGCTAGAGAAATAACCATGAGGTTAAGAATTTGGTAAACTAGAAGAATGGTGGTGCTTTTGGCAGAAAGAGTAATGGAAGATTAGTGGGTTTTTGGGAAAAGATAAATGAGTTCCAGTATGGATTTGAGATGTCTCTTGAGACATCAAATAGGCAATTGGGACTAAATAGGCATCTAGGGACAAATAGGCAAATAGGACAAAATCTTGGAGAAGGGACTTGGATTGGTTATATATATTTGAATAATACTAGAATAAACCCATATAGCTGAAGAAGTCACCAAGAGGATCCAGGAGTTGGGAAATATTCATAGGAGGCATAAGAGATGAGTGAACACAGGAGCCCTAGAAACAGTTAAGAGGAGAATCACAAGAACCTAGAAAAGAGCAAATATCTAGGAGAGTGGGAAACTGTTGAATGCAGCAGATACATTAGGGATGAGGATTGGGATAAGAATCATTAGGAAAGGCCAAAAGGATTTAAACTGACTTTTGAAGTTAGACATACACAAGATGACTTTTCTCAGAGAATGGGCTGTCTTTTGCAGATAGTGGGTTGCCCCCTCTCTGGAAGTTTTAAAGTAGATAAGACTGAGACCGTATCAACATCAGAAAGGAATAGGTTGGTCCCTGCTTCGGACTGGAGTAGAAGGTTTGCTGAAGGGGTATTTGAGACATGTAGGTGGGAGCCAAATCATATCTTGAATGCCTGAAAGAGGTGTTTGTAAGTCTTTTGGGAAATAGTGCAACCAACAAAGATTTCTGAAGACATAACATACCTTATGAAAGCTCTATTTTAAGCTGTCTGGGAGTCAGGGAGAGGAATGGGACTGAGAGGCAGTGAGTACAGTTGGGGTCATGACAATATCCAAGTATTTCTTTGGGGAACAACCTCAGTTTAATATAAGAGGCCAAATAAAGGCATAAGAATTAAGCTCAACTTGAAACTTGTCTAATACAGACTTGGTAGTACAGTGGAGACTCCTCGATGGCAAACGTTTAAGTTGTTTTTACATTCTTTGGATTTGGTGCAATAATCACTTGTGCCTAGCAAGTTCTTACCAAATTATTGGATTGAATTTAATTGAAAAAGACTGCAGGAGAGAGAGAATGATACTTGGTTTTGGGTAGCCAAGGCCACTTTTGTATGGTCCACTACCACTACGCATGTATTCAAGAAGTATTTCAGAAAGAATAGACTCAAAACGTTTAGAGTAGAACCTTTGGTAGGAAATGTGAAAGAATTTTAACAAGAAAGGACTGAAATTAGAGGCTCTTGTGGGGTCTTCAGAGTCTAGGGGGGGAGCCCAAGGGAGAGAAAGCAGAGGTATCGAGCCCAGATGTTCTTATTGTAGGGACCATGAAGTAAAAAAACAACATCAGTATAATTTGTTTCCTTTGTATTTTGTTCTAGATACTTAAACATTTTACAGACACTTGGGCCTCTGACACAAAAAAGGTTAAGAACTCTTAAATTTCATGTTATGCTTTGCCCTTCACTTTAGCTTGAGTTTTTAAAAAACCCTTTCCTCCTGTCTTAATATACATAGACTACATATACATAATATACATAGACTTAATATACATAGTCTACAATATACATAGAGTATGTTGGTTCCAAGACAGAAGAGGGGTAAGGGTTAGGCAGTGGGGGTTAAATGACTTGCCCAGGGTCGCACATCCAGGAAGGATACCCCTTCTTTAGGCCTGGCTCTCAAACCACCAAGCCACCTAGCTCCTCTTAGCCCCACGGTTTTAATGGACTCCTTTAGCACTCTGGTGACCTATGTACTCCTCAGAATGTTTTTAAATGTGTAAAATATAAAGGTTTTAAAAATAAACTGATCATATGGAAATAAAGATATTAGCCCATTCCCACCAGTTTCCAATCCACGAGGCAGCTAAGATGGCACAAGGGATAGAGCTCTAGGTTCTAAGTCAGGAAGATGAGTTCAAATGCAGCCCCAGGAACTTCCTAGCTGTGTGACCCTGGGAAAGTCATAAACTATCTGCCTCAGTTTCCCCAATTATAAAAGTGATAATAATACATTTACCTCACAAACAGGGTTGTTGTGAGGATCAGATATTTGTAAAATGCTCAGCAAAGTGCCTGGCATATAGCACTGCTTCATAAATTGTTCCATTCTTCCTTATAGGCTCAAGGAAGATCATTTTCCGCTAATGTTTGGTCTAGTTCCTAAATATCTGAGGGAAGGAACTACAGTCCAGTGTACCAGAGCTGTCCTCCAAATTAAATCTGTTGATTCAAAAGTGGGAATTCTAGATAGACTCTTGTGTAGTTAATAGCCAAAGTCTTTGACAAGATGGTTAAGATGGAGTATAACTATAAGTTCACTATGTTAATCTATTAGTATCATTTAAAAAGTGAAAATATATTATTCTTTCATTATTTTCACTCACATGCTGTTCTTGTTACTGTAGACCACTTGTTGCTTTTAAAAATACATAAAGGATGACTCATTTGTGTAAAATGTTTTTTATTTTTATTTTTTAAAAAAGTCAAAAATAGACATTGTGAAAATAGAGGTCACTAAAAATGTTGGCAAGATAGCTTATATTTGGACTTGAGTGTCAAAGGATGTGTGCCTAGAGGTCCAAGTCCAACCAGACTTACCCTAGAGTCTCTCTTACAGTTATTTTGTAAACAACATTTCAAGCAGAGATACAGTTAAATCTCTGTGTAACACATTGGTCCCAGATTGATTTCTTAAAAGTCAGTCATGGAAACAAAATGAAATTAGTCTTCTTTGATCAATGGGAAGAAATTCAAATGATTTTTGTTAGCCAAGTTTTTAAAGGTATAAATAAATTGTTGGGTTTTTTTCCCTGGGTGCTCCTCAGTTATAAAAAAATCAAAGCTGCTCCTTATTCAGGTACAATCAATGCTTTTTAAATTGAGGTTCCTGCTTCCCAACTGCCTTGAGTAAGATATTGCTCTTCTTTCCCAAGACTGCAGGAGTTTCATGGTGCTCCCAGGTAACTAAAACTGTAACCTGCAGGAGACTTAGACCCCAGACTTCTTTCAAATGGGGCATTCCAAACAACAGGTCAGGAGATAGAAAAAATTTTCTTCTTGCTATTCAGTACTTGATTCTAGGGGGAAATCAAAACAGCCCCTTCTAGACCTTAGTGACAAGGACAAACCAGGAATGAGGCCAAAATTCTACCTGGCACCTAAAAAAATTGTTTTCTTGGAAAACCATCAGAAGCAAAAGTACCTTCAGTAAAAAGGAGTGAATAAGACAAGGCTATTCCAAAATTAAGATACTTGGTCATGATGTGAATTTTATAAAAACAAAAACCATAATCACATCCCCATAGCTCGTTTCAGAATCTTGGAAAAATTACCTTTGGAGTCACTGTAAGGAAATCTTGAATAACTGTTCCAAGGAAACTTCAGGCTCATCTGACAATCAGCTGTCATTGGTTGACTTGATGTTTCCTAAGGCTCCCAAGCATTTTTGGTATGAATTCTTCACCAAGATGAAATGTACTTTGCTCTTTTCCCCAGCCCTTGGGCTAAACACGACACTTTCCCCCCAGGCTCTTAAAATGCTTTTGTGAAGTTTTCCATTCCCATGATCTTTATTACCTTAAGGTTTGGTGATCAGCACTCAAATATAGGAGTTGGGATTTTTTTTTCCTTCCAAGCAAAGGCAGCAAATAACTCATACTCTACTTGTGCTCAGTTCAAAAAAAAAAAAAAAATGACTTGGGGTTTATCCCTTCTGTTCTATGTAAGGCAAGCCTGAAATAAAATGGAAAAAATATGTACATGTCTGCAATGGTTTCTAGAAAATGATTCACTTAGTGAGCTCTGGTTGCATTCTGAAGATTAAAAAAAAACAGAACATCTAAGAGAGGTGGTTTGAAGTGCCTACCTCGAATCACCTTACTATTATTAAGCACATGCTTATTTTCTCTTAAACTCATAAATACTTGAAGTGTCACAGTTCTTCAGGCAGGCTTTCGAAGGGCATTGACAAAAGTTGTGTACCCAGTGCAAAACACTGATTCCTAAATTGTTATGAGTTAGTGACACGAAACGGTGACCTTCAAGCCAAAATAGTTCTAAGGCAAAAGGTGTAATTCAACCCAAGAAGAACAGTCAGGGGCCTCTAGCAACAAGGCCTCCGAGTCTGCTCCGTCGTTCCGTGAAGAAAAGTCGCTCTATAACGAGGACATTAATGGCTATTGGGACCAGGCATCATCAGGCGGCATCGGATGCCCCAGATCTCGGGGTTCTTTTTGTTGCCTGGTTCTTTTGTTGGCCTGGCAATGGTGGTGAAGTGAGAACAGTTGATTTTCAGATGTGGAAGCGCTTCCTTTAGCACAGGCAGGGAATTTTCTGTTACAATTCCAAAAACCTGTAGTGTCTTCAGGGAGGGGATATCGCCAAGTTCACTGGAAAAGAAAATGTATGCAACTTTTGGACCAGCTCATCTGCAAGATAGTTTCCTCACTTGATAATAGAATACATTCCTACAGGAATGTCCTACTGCTAGGGGAGCAGGCTACTGAGTACAAGCTTGCCAACCCAAGAAATTAAACAAACAAACAAACAAAAGAAACAAAAGGAAGACACAATAATACAGAAGCATGGGCAAACCTTGTGCCATCCCTCTAACAGGACAGTCCCCATGTGACTATGTGTCTCTTCTGCTTTGTTGGACAGTTCCACACCCCAGGGATCCACTGAAAAATGTTTGGAAGACATGAAATGATTATCTGGCACATGCTTCTCTGCTGGGATGTCTATGTGTTTGTTTACCTCTGGCCCCACCTCCATCTCCATTAGAAAGTAAGTTATTTTAAAAAAACAAACAAACCTACCTTCTGTTTCAGAATTAATTTTAGGTATTGGTCCCAAGGCAGAAGAGCGGTAAGAGCGGTTAAGAGCTAGGCAATTTTGTGATAGGCAACTTGCCTGGGGTCACACAGCTAGGAAGTGACTGAGGCCAAATTTGAACCCAGGACCTCTCCTCCCTAGGCCCGGTTCTCAATTCAGAGCCACCTAGCCTGCCTCTAGAATTAAGTCTATGGAAAGAAGGGGCTGTGTTGTATTCTACTGCATCGCACCTTGTACTGTGATTAAGTGTTTGCTGAATTGCAAAGCAAGGTCACAAAGACAAAAAAAGTATCTTTGTTTTCCTATCATTGGTAAATGACAACCTTTCTGAAATTTTGCAGATTAGTGGTCAATTTATTTTAAAATGTTATATTGGGGTGGGGTTGGGGGGGAAGCAGCTAGGTGGCCTAGAGATGGGACATCCTAGGTTCAAATCTGGCCTCAGAAACTTCCTTGCTGTGTGTCCTTGGGCAAGTCACTTCACCCCCATTGCCTAGCCCTTTCTGCTTTTCTACCTTGAAACCAATAGGCAATATTGATTCTAAGACAGGAGGTAAGGGTTTTAAAAAAAGTTACACGAGTCTCAGCTTAAAGCACTTCAAGTGTCCATCGGGAGTCCTTCTTGGCAACAGCAGAACAATCACTAGTTTAGAAAAGGGGAAATCTGATGTTGTACATGTAATTAGAATCTACTTTCCTGGACTCCAATTCCCAGCATCCCACTTTCCTTCTCACATTTATGTATGTGCTGATGTAGGGAGGATATAAGTTTTGTGTAGCCCCGCCTCTCTCTCTTCCTGTAACCATGGCTGCTAAAGTAGGCTTTTTGGAGAGGCAGAACTTACTCACGTGGGTTTACTTTTTGTTAATTAGGTTTGAACGTCTATTTCTTTTAGTTTATTTTCTATTTCAAGTGATTATTAATAAGCTTTATAAAATGCAATACTTGGAGTTATTGATATTAATTTAAATCTTACATGTAAAATTATTCAGAATCTGGGCATGTTCAGTTCCCCTCACCCATCTCTGTTGGGGAGTAGGAGAAAAGGGGCAATGCTTACTATTTGATAGCAAAAATACAGGGATTTTTTTTGCACAGGTGGGAACTGGGAAACTACTCTAGCTTTACTGTCATGGGCAGCTAGGTGGTTCAGTGGATGAGAGAGCCAGTCATGGAACAGAGAAGTCTTGGGTTTATATTTTGCCTCAGACACTTACTAGTTGTGTCAGTCATCCTAGGCAAGTCACTTAACCCTAAATGCCTAGCGCTTGTCACTCTTGCCTTAGAATGGATACACAGAATTTATTCTAAGATGGAAAGTAAGAATTACAAAAACTAACAAATAAAATTGCATGACTCATACCAAGTATGCCTTGTGTCTCAAGTGTGTGAGAGAACTTTGTGAACTGGGTTTCCACTTTGAAAAAGAAGTGGAAGAAGAAGAAAATCCAATTCAGTCAAACTGACAAAATAGCCTAACCTGAAACCGAACTTGTACCACACTTAAAACACTACATTGCAGTTAGGAACAGAGAGTGAACAAAAGGGGTTTTTGGTATTACCAGCAATCAATGCCACGTTAGAGAAAGCATTCCCCACTCCCCCTTCCTTTCCCTAACTCATTCTTTCTCTACAGGGCAATCAACCCACCTCTTAACTCCATTTAGGTGAAACAAGGAAGGGCAAACAATGAACTTGATGTCAATGAAATCCTGCTTCATAGAAAAGGGTGACTGCCAAATGTCAACAGTATTTCTGGAAAACACGGGCCTTCTCAACTTGGATTAGTATGCCTAGGAATTCATTACCTCTACTAGCTATTTGTTTAAGCTTGAAACAAAGGGACAGGCACTGTACAAAGTCTCAGAAAAGAAAACATTTGTTTTGGAATTTCAACAAACCACCCCACTACTGAAGAGTAACCAACACAACTAAAAAAGCCAAGAGAGTACGTTCCTTTTTGGTTTTTGACGTTCACACAATTAAAAAAAAAAGAAACTCAAGTTATTGCAGGAAATATTGTCTATAGGTCACTAGCCTAACCAGCATTGTTCCATTTCCAGGCTCTCTCCTTTCAAACTACTAGATAAACCTTAATCAGATGAATTAACCTAATAAAGTGGAGATCTGATCTTATTACTGTGCTCAAAAAATTTCCACACCTCTACCATTTACTCCAAAATTCCAAGCTTCTTTGATAGCATTCAAAGCCTTCTGTCTTGTGGCCCCAGATCTACCTTCTGACTCCAGTGTTCCATCTTATATTCTTTCTAGTTTTCCTATGAGCTAGGTATCCTGCCACACAGAATTGGGGGTTGGCCCAAAAACCATTGAGGAAAAGCTATTTTATACCTTAGCCCAGTGATGGGCAAACTATGCCCTGCAGGCCAGATGCAGCCTCCTGAAATGTTCTATCCTGCCTTTTGACATTATTCCTAAGCTGAGGAATACGAGTAGAATATAATACAATGAAAGTTTGAAAGAGTTGCCTTAGAAACAGACTGACAGATGAGCATTTCCTTTCCTTTGGCCCCCTCTTTAAAAAGTTTGCCCATCACTGCCGTAGCCCATTTAACTTGTTGATAATGTACTTCTGGTTTTTCTGGAGAAATTTTCAAAGTTCAAATCTCTATTTGGTCCTAAACTTCACCTGACTTTGGTCTGTCAGCTCTGGGTCACATGTTCAGATTTTATACCTATTATTTATGACAATAGCTCATAACATTAATTATTAAAATTATTTTAATTTAAAATGCAAAATAAATAAAAATAATGATTTATTAACCAAATGATGAAAAAAAGCTTTCTAAGTAAGCACTTACAGTAAGGCTGCTGGTATCATTTCATAGCACCGGCTGAGTGCTAGGTGTTGGAGGTAGATGAGCTGGTGTAATTCCTGGAAACAGTCAGTCTTCAGCAGGACACTGTCACTAAAAAATGGAGAGACAGCGTCCAAAAGAATCCTCTCCATCACCAAAGAAAACCTTCTGATAGCCACCCTTCTCCTTTATCCCAAGGTAACTATATCTTTCTCTAAGTCCATCCCTTTCACAAATTCATACCTTAAGTCTAAGTGGACCAGATTGGGGCACCTTCTCACTAACGTCGCCACATCTAAGGAGGAAAATATATATAGACAATTTTATGTGAAAATAGTTAAAGACAAATCCACAACACCTGCCTTTGGATTCAAAGGGAAATTTCTCAGAAAACAACAAACAAACAAATAATAAAAACAAAAACTACGGAATGTTCGGAGCAAGTTTTATTCAAAATGTGTCAAAAAAAAGGGTCATGCCTTCTGTTTTGAGATAAGGCAGCCTAGTCCTGTTTTGTAGCCCCCATAAAATTATTCTCTTTTAGAGAGTATTAAGAACAGTGGAACACTGTTTAAACATTGTATGCTACCCAAACTCCGTTGGTGCCTGTTTAGCAACCATTCTGCAAGAAGTATAAAATGGAAAGTTATTGCTTAGAAATCAGCTAATTCAGGTGTCAGATTAGCAGGCAGCATTGGCCTACAAACTCCATAATGCTCTTGAACCAGATTAAAATGCAACTGGAAAACGTTTAACAAAATAAATAAAAAATATTATACAATGAAATAATGCTAACTTTTGGTTTTCTAAATGCTGCTTCTCTTTGAATTTGATACTGCTAATCTAATTTAGTCTCCCCTTCTGAAAAAGGAGAAGAGAAATAACTTGCCAAAGTTAACTAGCTGATAAAAGGCAAAGCCAGTCATTAGAACCCTAGAGTTCCATGTGTCCTTAGCCTCTTAACAATGAAACAGGAGCCTAGAAAATTCAATGTACCTTTTTATTTAATTACCTTTCTTTTGGGCAAAATAAACATCTTGTCCAACATGAAATTTGGAGCATCACACTGTTAACCCAAACCTGTACCTCAGCTTTTCTTGGGTGATCAATACCACCCCCACCCCCTCCAACTCAGACCATATTGGCCTGTCTGGGGCTCACTCTCTCCTCTTCATGGCTGTCAGGACATCTGGGAGCACTATCACCAGCTACTCCTGCTTAAATGCACTATGTCCGTGCACGTTCCAGGTCAACATTTAAGACGTGGTTGGGAGAACCATATTGCCAAGGGTTTCTGAAACAATCCAGGGGGTTACTAACATGATTTTTAAATATTTTACCCAAAATCATTTTTGGGGTCAGCTAATTTCCAAAAAGTTCTTTCCTAAAGAAGTAGTGAATGTATGGGTGACCCTGGGCAAGTCACTTGACCCCCATTGCCCACCCTTACTACTCTTCCACCTAGGAGCCAATACACAGAAGTTAAGGGTTATTAAAAAAAAAATGAAAAAAAAAAAAAGAAGTAGTGAATGTGAGGGCTTGATAAAGGGCATTTTGTCTCCCTCTTTTTATAAGGTGATTATGTGCTATGGGGACACTGATGGGAAAAAGGTGGAACAGATGGGATGGGAGTAATAAAAGAGTAGGATAACTTTGGGAAAGGGGGAAAAAAACCAAGAAATGACTTTTTCCTCTAAGCAGAAGAAACAAATTTTCATATATACTGGCGAGGCATATGAAAATAAATTGCAATAGTCTCGGGATATGACTGGAGTTAATTCTGATTTGTGTTATAGGAAAAGATGACCTAAATCTGTGGTGAGGTATGGGGACCTCAGGGGAAGATCTTCCTCAGTTGCACTTGGCAATTTCACTTTGCTCCCTTATTCATGTTGTAATAATAAATGAGAGCCACTAACCATCCTTTTGTCCCATCCCCCTTGCACAAATCCCATCCTTAAAATGTGGGCCCCTTTCCAGTTACCTGATCTCTGTAGATTCTGCCGGTAGCCACTGAGATTCAGTTGTGTCACATTTTCTGTAACAAAGTTGACAGCAACTTGTATGTGTTCTGCCGTGAAATCTGAGCACCAGGAAAGGTTCAGCTCATCTAATCTGTGTTAAAAAAAAATTCTTTACATATTTCTTTTAATTGTATCTTGGTAAAGATGTGATCCATTATTGAATATTGTTTGCAAAAGTCTTATCTATTCCCTATTAATATACAGGTTAGTGGTGTTTTTTGATTGATATATAGATTACTCTCATAACAATCTTGTATAAATAGAGGAGTAAATTCAGTTGATCACAGTTAAAAAAAAAATCATTTGGGTCTGAGATAGTGACTGAGAACAGGTTCTACAGGAAAGTACTTTTTTGAATGGCGAGCCAGCTCCCAAATCAGGCCAAGTCACCTGACTCTAACTGACCAGAAGGGAGAGGCCAGTATTGCTCAAGGCTGTACTTGAAATACTGGGAGGAAAACAAACAAAACTAAACTAAACTAAACTTAAGTCCAGGAAACTCTCATATATAGAAATTAGTTGCTTTTACATAGTGGGAGAAGATTTTATTATCCCTGTTCTCCACATCTAGTGCTTGAAAAGTGATAGAGAATTTTTGCCAAATTCTTCCTTCCTTCTCCAATTCAGAAATGGGATTGAACAGGAAATAGGTAATTTGAGTAGGAAGTAATATTTTCTCATAACCATTCTGCTGAGGAAAAAGTCCTATTAATGGCAAATTAGTAAAAAAAGTTTAAAAAAAAGTACACTCTGCAATGGCTGTAATAATCTAAATGAATGTGACATGGACAGGAAACCAAACTAATTCATTTTAAGACCAGTCAGCCCCCTGGAAGGAATAGGATGATTAGGAATGCCCCCTTCCCTTCAGCAAATAGGGTAGGAACTGCAGATGCACATGGCTATACTCATTGTTAGATGGATGAAGTCACCTTTTCAGTTTTATGAACTGATTTGTGTGTGTGTGTGTGTGTGTGTGTGTGTGTGTGTGTGTGTGTGTGTGTAGTCACAAAGGAGGGTTCAGTTATGGAGTGGGAGAACAGAATGAGAAAGGAATGGGATATAAAAAGAGGAGGCATCAATAAAACTTTTTTTAATACATAAAAAAGTAAGCCCTGACTTAAGGGAAATGACACAGCACTTATGTTAAGTCCCCTTTTCAAATCTAGACAAGCATGATTGTAATATAAATGGATAAGATCACTGTGCAGAAATCTCTACCATACCTCGGGGGTGAGGAACTTGATGGTACTTTGGATCTGTGAAATCTGTAAAATTTTTTGGCCCTCCCTCTCTTTTTACTAGAAAAAAAGTCTGAAAAACAATTTTATGGGGGTATTTACAGTATCTTATTGTAAAATTTGAATTAAATATTTAGTCAGAGGCCAAAAGTAGGTCAATGTTAAGATATCCCTACATTTCTAGCCTTTGTGTATCATCTGCTGGCTTTCACATTCTTTCTCCAAACTGTAAAAAGAAATTGTGTATATTTATGGTATTAAAAGATAAAATATGTTGGTATATGCCATCATACAATAATATACATATATGTTATGTATTGCCGAGTTTCTAAACTTTTTCTGTGTTTTCTGTAGCTTCCACAAAGCTCCCTTCAAAATTTCATTTAATTTCTTATACCGAACTGTGATATACTGAAACCAAGGTGGGGAAAGTTGTAATGTGGAAGGGATTATGTAAAGAAATGGCAATGAGGCAAAGTTACTTTAAAAAATATGAATGTTATGAATCATGTTGGGAAAAAAAATGTTTAGAAACAAATCTACTCTGGCCTCAGTTTCCCATTCTGGGAAAATGAAGCCTGCAAAGGCAGGCTATTTGGTATCACTAGGAAACAAAGGTTTTTCTGGCACTGCTTTTTAACCCAGCACCTGAGATCTAGGATGTTCTTCATGTGATGAATTACCTCATTCCCAAATAATCTATTCTGAATAGGCTTAGCCAATTGTATTTTCTGTCCTGAAGTCCCAGAAAAGACTCACTAAGAGACACATTAGAAATACACCATACCTATGATTATGTAAGCTAGAGCCTCCCTCCTTCATTTCTATCCCCTTTCCTTTGTAACATCTACCAAAATGCCACTGATATCTGGCAAATATTGGAAAAAGAGACTTAAATGAAGGTTTACTTTTGATACTATTTTTTTTTGGTGGCACTTCCCATGGCAAGGGAAATAATTTCAGAGGAAAATTGTGGAAAAAGACTTAAATGTGAAATGCTGAATTCTACGTTTCAAATCCATAGTTTTTTCAACCACATAGGCTTAAAACACCTGAATAAGTTTTCTTTCTTTAAAAAAAAAAAAAAAAAAAAAAAAGGATGTGACCATTTTAAGTTTAGCCCGATAAAAGGAATTCTTACCGAGTACAGCTGCTCAGCAATTCCCCCAGTGCAGAAGCGGAGAATCCTGAACACCCAGAGAGGTTTAATCGCACTAAGTCTGAATTCTGGGCCAGATTTCTGAAAGAAAAGAGAGAAATACACAAATAGGCACATTCCGCATTTACTAGGTGTCTGTAGCCATTTGTCTGCTCTGTTTGTGTATGTGTATACATGCACTTATATATATGTATGTTATGGTTAAGAAGGCCAGTAAAGAAGTTAAAAAAATTTTAAGATGTTATAGTCATAGAAAAGAAAAATGATCTAGTGGGTAAATAAAATCTACTGCATTAAAAAAAAAAGTTATAAGGTAACTTAAGTGTAAGGTAATATGATGCAGATCCTATGCTTAAAGGATGAAGAAACTCAAAGAGAGGGGATTAGTTGGGTAAGATTTCATGAAAAAAGCCAGCGTTAATCTGGGCTCCAAAAGCAGTGAAGAATACAGATTAATGGGGAAAAGGAAGGGAGAGAGAGAGAGAGAGAGAGAGCATTAAAGGAGGAAAAAGGTCTAAAAAGGCAGAGCAGAAACATATTGGGATGTCTTAGGATCAGAAGGCAGAGAAGCTCATGGATCCAAAAAAATCAACAGTCAGAAACCCACACAAAATCTAGGTAGAAAGGGGAAGGTAGGTGAGTCAGGCCCAGAGATGGGAGGTCTTGGGTTTAAATCTGGTCTCGAGACACTTCCTAGCTGTGTGACCCTGGGCAGGTCACTTAACTCACATTGCCTAGTCCAGTGGTTCCCAAACTTTTTTGGTCTACTGCCCCCTTTCCAGAAAAAAATATTACTTAGCCCCCTGGAAATTATTATTTTTTAAAATTTTAATAGCAATTAATAGGAAAGATAAATGCACCTGTGGCCATCACCACCCCCCTGGATCGCTGCAGCACCCACCAGGGGGTGGTGGCACCCACTTTGGGAATCACTGGTCTAGCCCCAATACCTAGTATTGATTCTAAGACAGAAGGTAAGGGTTTCAGAAAAAAACAGTAGGGTACAAGGCTGGTCTAACATGGAATAAATTCTGTTTTTTAAAGCTTTTATTTGTTGGAGGTAGCAACATAGGGCTACATGAAAAGGGCCCAAGGGCAGGTGAGAAGTCCCATGGACCGGGGGAAAGAGTATCAGCAGTGGCGGAGGTGCTTGGCTCTGGAAGCAATCCGTTTTCATTCACAACTGCCCAAGAAGAGAGGGGCTAAAAAAAGGCCGCTGAAGGCCTGATTCTCCGCCCTGGGGTGACCCCTTTGCCATATCCCGTAGCAGACGCGTCCCTCAGTCAGAGGCATGACTGTGACCCACCGGATGATGGCATCTGAAAGCACCAGCCCTTCCAGGCTCAGGTTCTGCAGTTTGCAGCAGCGAGACAGGATGTCCTGTAGGGAAGCCTCGTCTATTATGCAGTTAGACAGGTCCATGTGCTGCACCCGAAGCGGTCTGTGGGCAAACAAGGGGAGCCTTTGCTTACACAATAACAACAGGTGCTCACATTTTGGGGACAGACATGATCTTGATCCTCCAAAGAGCACCAGGAGAGAGGAAACAGAAGTATTACTGTGTCATCATTTTACAGAGGAGGAAACTGAGGCTGGAAAGGTTCCCTCCCGGGTGGGACATCTGAGCAGTCATCTAGCCAGGCCTCAAGCTCTTTATACAATGACATCAGCTTGAAATGACTTCTTTAAACTTTAAAAATGGTTTCTTAAAACCACAGTATTTCTGCTTAGATACCATTTTGGAATGAATAAGAATATAATCAGCTACTGTGGATTTGATTTAGAAATAAAAAGTAGGGACCAAGAAATCTCATAATCAGGCAAGATGAAATCAGTCTCAGGGTCCTTATCTGGACCCTTGACCCTGGGGAACTAAAGAATGGGGGAGGGAGAACACTTAGGGAAGAACCCCCCCCCCCCCAGAGTGGATCTATTCTAGAATTCTTTAGTATCTTTCCTCCCTCCCCCCAGCTCCTCCTCAGATTCCTTTGGTGTGTTATCTTTACCCTCCTCTACCCTAAGCTCCTTGAGGGCAAGGACTGTCTTTCTTCTAAGTGTTTATCACAGTGGGGGAAATGTCTTAACTTGGGCAGGAACTGGATTTCAGAGAGGCAGAATGGTACTGAGTCATCTGCCTCACTGTCTCTTCTAGGATCATCTGGAAGTTCAGTGGCAGGACAAGAGTCAGGGTAATGGGCAATGGCCTGGATGCAATGGGATGGCCTTGGCCTCCTGATGTCTGACCAAGCTCAGGGCCCTCCACTGGGGCTGTTGCAGCTGCCTCTGTGGCCACTGGAAGAAACTGTTCTCATCTATCCGTTATACCCAGGGGGAAGTCTTTACCTGCTCAGGGCAGACATCCCCCACTAATTCATCTGGCCAGTTGACCTCCTTACCCTCACCTCAACCTGGGTTAGGGACCTGCTGAGATGCTTTTACCAGTGTGGCTCCTGCACATACTGCAGCTTCTGGGGGCCACAGGGAGGGGAGAGCTGGGTGAGAGGTGGGCTCCCTGAAAAGGGCTCCTTTAAGAGAGAAAATGTTAACTAGAGGAGAAATGAACTCTTAACAGCAAATGTAGGATTCCTGGAAAGGAAACACTAGTTCTTATTAGGGCCCAAGTGAATGTTTGGGCTCATGTCTAGATGCCTGAAGGCCCCTAAAATGCTGTCAGTTAAGGCAATTCCATTTGATTCCTAGTGGAGCCACAGGTGAGAGCTGGGTGACAGGCAGACACCAAAGGTAGATGAACAGCCCTGCCTGAAAAGGGCTCAGAAAGCCCTCATACTGGAGATGCTAGTCCTCCCTAAACAACTAACACACACACAATTAAAAGGTTTATAGACTGAAAGACTGGTTGTGTTACCTTTAATACATACTACTCTGACACACACACACAGGTACTTAATGCCAAATCTACTGTCTGGAGCAACTCTCAATAAGACTAGAAATCACTGATGAATTGCCACTGGAAGGCGTTTCGATCCTGAGTTTCTGAAGATCCATAGGTTTGGGGAAAATAAAAAGGATAACTCATTTGGAGTTTCATTTGCTGTTTCCTGGGTACATGGAATTAGATAGGGAGCTAGGAGGGTAGAAAGGAGATCATGATAATGCAGAGCAGCTGAAATGTGGTTTTCAGAAGTTCCCAAGATGTTAATAGGGTACCATTGCCCTTGGAAAACATTCAATCTTTTCTGAAGTGGATTTTTGCTGAATATAAGAAGCAGCCCTCTCCTAAAGCCTTCTATGCTGCCTAGTCTCATCCTGAAGTAAAGTGCCAGATTCTCCAGGGCTGTGCCTGTGGAACAAAACCTGGGCTTACTTCCCTGAGGTTGAGCAAGAGGCTAAGTATTAAATGGATTAAGTGAAAAATTGGGCTGGGAAACAGGGGAAAGGGGTTAAAAAGTTTGTTTTGGCAGGGGAAGTTCAGGCAATCTAATCTGATTTCAAAGGCTACTGACCTGAGTATATACAAAAAATTTTGTATTATCCCTAGCAAAGACAAGAAAGCAATGAGGCCAGGTATCAAAACTACAGACTCATTTCTATCTGTGTTTGTTGGGTGCTTACTATTTACCCAACACCATAGGAGATGCAAAAGATGTTAGAATGCAGGGGGAAGCTGTGCCACCCAACCAGATCACTTAATTTCTCTAGGGGGTTGGGACAAAACCTCTGACAGCTCATCACCCTGGAGCAAAGGCTCCTTTTTAGTATGGGTGCAGTAAGGGTTATGTGTCTGTCATTTGAGGCTCAGTCTAAGTCAAGACAGGTTCACTTCCAGGTTGATGGCAAAGAATTGGGTATTTTTGCTGCAATGTCTCATGAACCAAATAGAGTACTAAAGGAGGAGAAATTTTGATCTGTCTCAGTGGAAGGAAAAACTATAAAATCATCTAGAAAATTAACATTTTTCCCAACTGTTCAGAAGTGCAGAGGCCAGCCACAAGAAGTAGTGAGTGAGCTATGTGCTGCTTGCTGTACAATGACCACTTTCAGGGGATGAGGGGTGTGTGTAATTCATGTTTCAGGTGAGAGTCAGACTAGATGGCAGCCCAGGTCCTTTCCATCTCTAAGAGCCTATCATTTACTTTTTTGGTCATATAAATCTTTTGTTATTCACTCTTTTTGACTCCACTGGAGGTTTTCTTGGCAAAGATACTGGAGTGGGTTGCCATTTCCTTCTTCAGTTTATTTTATAGATGAGGAAACTGAGGCAAACAAGGTTAAGTGACGGTCACCTAGCTAAATAATAGTCTGAGGCTGGCTATGAATTCAGGTCCTCCTGACTCTAGGCCCCACCTCTATCCACTGCACCACCTAGCTGCTCCACATAATTATAGCTTTTGCTTTCCTCCCAAGGGACAATCTTACCTGAGATTTTTAAACAGTGGAGCATCAACATGTGACCTTGAACAACGAAATGCCACCACACCTACAGAGAGCACCTGCCCAATTACCCCTGGTAGTAAGTGTTTCCCTGTCAGGTCTAAGGTCTGCCACAGTGATTCATCAAACCTAGAAGAGAGGTGAAGTGTTTCAGAAAGTTATACATTAGGAAATTGCAACTTTTAGCCAAAAAAAAATGATGATGGAGATCTGGAGACAACCTGGGTCTGATTTAGTGTCTCTCTGTATGACTTGCATTATTCCATTAAGCAGAATAGTTCCCCAAAAACCAAAAATAACAACCACTCAAATTTTTGCTGAGATTGATAATAATAATGAAGGACCCAGTGAAATTTTTTATAGCATGGGATGGCTCTTGGGGAAGGGAAGGATATGTGGGATAATAATGGTGAAGAAATAGAAAATATCAATAAAATGTTTTTAAAAAACCACAAAAAACTTCTTTGATATCAAATTCCAAGGGCCCATTCCAATTTAGTAGACATTTGAAAAACACTTATCTTCTATAGAGAATATCAATAAAAATTTATTTTAAAAAATAATAAACTCTTAACGGCAAATTCCAAGGGTCTATTCCAATTCATAGACTTTTTTTAAAGCACTTACCTTCTGTCTTAGAATTGATACTAAATATTGGTTCCACAGCAGAAGAGTGGTAAGGGCTGGACGATTAGGGTTAAATGACTTATCCAGGATCACACAGAGCTAAGAAGTGTCTGAGGACAGATTCGAACCCAGGACCTCACCTCCACTATCTCAATCCACTAAGCTAGACATATTTTTAAAAATATGTACTTAGCAAGTTATAATATAGGCAGATTTCTAACATTTGAAATATCTGGGCTAATTCAAAAGATGGTGGAATCCTTTTGTTACATATTATTATATTTTTTCTATCTAATAAGACAGTGGTTCCCAAACTTTTTTGGCCTACCTTTCCAGAAAAAATATTACTTAGCGCCCCCTGTCACATACTATCACATACTATGCCCCCTTACAGTTATTCACTGCCCTCAAATGCACCTGTGGCCATCACTGCTGCAGCACCCACCAGGGGGTGGTGGCGCCTACTTTGGGAATCACTGTAATAAGATCTGAAAACTGTTGGGCTGGTGATAGAGGAATCTTAGATGCCAGGAGTGATACTCTCCCTTTTCTTGCCTTAGAATCTGGGTATTTGTGTTGAGAAGATGCAAGAGTTCTGGGGATCCATAATACCTCCTCTTGGCTTGTCCCAAGGAGATGAATTTGCTTATTTTAAATGGGTTTCTGGTTTCCTTCTAAAAGGACCACATTTTAGGTCAGTATTCCAAATGAGGAAATAAAATTTCACAATGCTGTAACTAGTATGTGTTCCTCTTCCCACTTTCCTGATTTTAATCATCTTTCCACCAAATCATAAAAACATTAACAAAAAAACCCACCTTTTTACCATTAGGTGGCAGGCAGAATTTAGGAACAACTCTACCTGTGTATTCATGTCAACTGGTTATGTCTTATTCATTAAGCTTGTGGAGAGAAAAAAATTCCCAGCTGGCAAGTGACAGTGGATCTGAGTGGAAGGACACTGAGCTCCCAGATCTACAGGAAAACATGTAGTGCTGGCTAGAGACAAATGGGTTGGGGGTTGGAGCACAACCTCAGGAGTAGGAATACCACTTCTGAAAAATGGAGATAAAGAGCATTCTAATATTCCCAGTCCCACCCTTAGTTTTTATATGGATAAAGCAGTTCCCATAGCTTTCAAAGGGTGCTTCCTTTAGAAGGAGACTCTTTAAGAAAGAAGAGAGAACAAGAAGTGAAAATGCTAACTAAAATTTTTAGATGACCTTTGAAGCTCTCCCTCCAAAGCTGCGGTCCTGTGATCTGTGATTTTTGGAAACTATCCAGCTAATGAACTAAAGCAAGCTGGAGAACCCCCAATCAAACCTAGGCTGTCTCTAGAATCTCTGTCATCATTTTTTGGCCAAAAGGTTTGGTGAAAAAAACAAAAATAGCAGATGGCTACTCAAAGGCTCAGGGTATTAGGCAAGAAGAGCTCTGTGAACATTTAACAGAGCTGTCAACAAAAAAAGAAAGCTTACATGTGTCCTAGGAGTTACACACACACACACACACACACACACACACTCTCTCTCTCTCTCTCTCTCTCTCTCTCTCTCTCTCTCTCTCTCTCTCATTAATAATAAACATGGAAGCTATGTCCCATTCCCTACCTCAAGATCTCTATCTCTCTCACGCAGAAAGCATTCATTATTTATAACTATTATTCATCAGGTTAAAAGGTTTGATGAATTTGTTCTGTCCATTTTTTGAAACCAATCGGTATTTCCTCTAACAACACCCACCCAAAGTAAGGAAGCAAAAGACAATAAAATACTCACGAGAGGCGATGCCACCTCTTACAAATCCCAGAGACTCTTACAAGGTCAGGCAGAGATAAATATGAGAAGATGTTGAGAAGCAATTCATCCGGAAGCATATCCCAGGAAATTCCTTTAATAAAACAAAACCAGACTTGGTTTGTTGCCTTCAAATCCTTTTATTTGAGCACATGGGTAGTGCAAAGTATTAAATTCTTTTTGTGTACTTTAAAAAACACATAGGGTGGGGGCAGCTGGGTAGCTCAGTGGATTGAGAGCCAGGCCTAGAGACGGGAGGTCCTAGGTTCAAATCTGACCTCAGACACTTCCCAGCTGTGTGACCCGGGGCAAGTCACTTGACCCCCATTGCCTACCCTTACCAATCTTCCACCAAGGAACTAATACACAGAAGTTAAGGGTTTAAAAAAAAACCCAAAAAACAAAAAACAAAACACATAGGGATATAGTTATCCAAACTTTCCTGTTGGGTCTGGGCTGTGCCTCAGAGATGATGGTATCTATCTCAGGTGAGCTGATGGATAAGATGAGCCTTAGGCATGTGCATACGTATATAAACACACAAACATTTTCAGCACTGCAAATGGTCTGCGACTTTTATTCACATGGATCTGGGCAGTTTTATGGGCTGTTGTCTTTTCTACAACAACAAAAATTCACCATTTACTGGATAAAAGCCTTAAAGTTTAGTGAGGTTGGTCTTTGGGTCAGTACTAGATCTCATGAAGTTTCTCCAGCCTGCTATGACATGCCAAGGGCTTTGTGGACCAAAAGCTCCCTGAGGGCAGGGACCATCTCTTGTCTTTCTTTACTAGAAGCTTAATCAATGTTTGCTGACTGCTTGTTGGCATTCCATTGGCACAAACCTCAGGAACCCAATAATAATGCAACATGACAAGGTGGCTCAGTAGGGCTTCCCAGTGGAGGAATTGTAAGCTCACCTATAGAAATACTTTGTCTATAAATTCCTCCAAATAGTTCTAAGGCAAAGTACTTCCTCCACTAAGGCAGATCAAAACCTCTCTTCTACACATATTCTGTCCACAACCCCTTCAAGAATGTTTCTCTTGGGTGAATACTTTGATGGTGCCAATGTGGTCATTTTATGCCTCATTTCACAGGAATAAAAAAATATTTGGAGGTAGGCTGGGATTTGGGAGAGGGTAGCAAATGATACCTCCTCATGGTTAAAAATCACACAATCTTGCTGGGGAGATAAGATTTACCTTTAGAAAGCAGACTGGGTAGCTAGGTGGTGAAGTGGATAGAGCACTGGGCCTAGAGTCAGGAAGACATCTTCCTGAGTTCAAATCTGGCCTCAGACACTTACTAGTTGGGTGACTGGGCAAGTCACTTAACCTTGTTTGCCTTGGTTTCCTCATCTGTAAAATGAGCTTGAAAAAGAAATGACAAACTATTCCAGTATCTTTGCCAAGAAAACTCCATATGGAGTCATGAAGAGACAATAACTGAAATAACTAAACAAGAACAATCAAGAGACTAGGGGATCTTTAAAATGAAAAATGACTAAACAATAAAATGAACTTTTCTCCTGTGTTCCTGAAAAACATCATGGAAGGCAGAACAAGATGCAAGAATCATTGTCCACAATAATATAGTGGAAGATTAATGTGAGTATGGAAAAAAAACCAAAAAACACTTCTACAATACAATTTCAATAGCATTCAACTTTAACTTTTTCAAAGATAAGTTCTTGCTTGTTGTGGCACTGATGAGAAATAAACTTGATGTTGGTAACACAACATAATCTATCTGGGGTGGATTAAATAGTTTTTTTTTTTCAATGATTTACCCAGGAGACTCAAACAATTGAAATATTCAGAGATAATAAAAAGAGATTTATATAACATTTTATGGTTAAATGGGCATATTCTCCCACACACTCAAATTCTTTTTTCCTCCCCTCTGCTACCTACCTCATGGAGTTAACCATGCTGGTGTTGTTCAGCAATGGTGACCCACAAAGTAGTTTCGTGTTGTGTACATGTGTATGAAATACATAAGATAAGCACTTTGCAAATCTTATGATTTATATAAATGCATATAGATTATTAGGGTTGGATGTTGATCTGCCTGGCATAGTAACTCCATGACATCAGTAATCAGAATACTCTTATTTTCATTTTATAGAGGAGGAAACTAAGACTTTAATAAGCCAAAGATCACATAGCCAGTGAGTGACTAGGCTGGCATTCATGCCCAGTTTGAGATTCCAATTCCAGTGTTCCTTCTTCTACCCTATGCGGACTTCCAGTTATAGGGAGTAGATTTTAAGATTCTAAAATCTTAAACTTCCAAGACTCCCCTGGGCTGATTATATTGGGATATTTCACAAAAATATACTCCATATAAGCAAATAGGAATATAGATATTTTCCTGCTTTTACTGGCAGTCATGCCCTGGGACTGGTTCTTACCCTGGAAAGAATCTGATAAATAGCTTCATTGCTTGGGTAGAAGCTACAGATTTTCACTGTTACAGTCTTACTAGAATTGGTGTCAGAATATATGCATAGCTACAACCCTCAGTTTTAAGCCTGCTGCAAAACTTTTTTGACCAGGCTCTCAAGAATTTTGATCTGGTGGCAAATTCTCTACTAGCCAGAATATTTCTACAATAATTGAGTTTTAGAGTTGAAAAGGAATTCAGAATTTATCTAAGCCCTCCTATACCTAAATACAAATTCCAACCCTTTCCCCCTAATACATCCCAGGCAAGTGGTCACCAGACCCAGTTTAAAGAGGGCAAAGGACAAAGAAGTCACTATCTCTAGAAGGAAGTCTGTTCCATTTGATTACACAGCAAGTTTCAGCCTCCACTGTCATTCCCCTTATCCTTCTACTACACAGATAAGAAAGAACTGTTCTGGGTACATCACACTCCACCTGCATCTGCACTGGCTGTTCCTTGGGCCTGGAAAGCTTCCTACTTTCCACCTCCTAGAATACCTAGCTTCCTTCAAGAATCAGCTCAAACTCTACCTTCTGCAGGATGCATTTCCTGATCCTTCCAGGTACCAGAACCTTCTGTTCTAAGCTTGCCTTCCATCTTATTCTGTATGCATCTTGTACTTATCTAATTATTTCCTTGCATTTACTAGAATGTACCTTATTATTTCCCTGCATTTACTCAAGGGCAGGGACTATTTATTCTTTGTTGCCAGCCCTTACTTAGCACCTGTTGGCTGATTTATAGGAGGTTTTTAAAGAGAATTCAGAAGCCTCGTTAATTTCCTAAGCATAAAGATAGACCCAGATTCAAATAAAAAAGGCACAAGATTACTAAGTGATGTGAGCATGGGGGCAGGTCACCTCTTCTCTGGGATATCTTTAAAATGTTTGGCCTAAAGAACCTTGCAAAACCTCTCCTGGCTTTCATTGTCTAGGAAGGAATAAAATGTTAAGGCCAATCAGAGATTTAAGAAAATGTCTCCAACTGTATGTGTACCATAAGCAAGCTCAATTTCACATGGCCTGCCTTCTTTTTCCTTGAGTCTAGCTATTTTTACCAGTTTGTTCAAAGAAAGTGGCTTAAACTTATTTTCAGTATTAAAATGAATGAAAAAAAAGAAAAAAAAATTATCTGGGATTAACTCTCCTTCCTACCTAAGACACAGAGAGGAGACCTTAGGTCCTGTTACTAGTTGTGCTTTTGGGTTTTCTTTCTGAGGCAAGACCAGTTCTCTTTGCAGGTTAGGCAAAATAATGTTTTTTCTCGATCTCATTGAGTCCTTAGGGTCTAGCAGTGGTAAGTGGGCACCGGTCCACATACCCCCATGTTTCTATTAAAAGATCCCTTGAAATGGCCCAAGGCTGACATCAAGAATTGTAGGAGTAGAAACACAGAAGAAAAACATTTGCTTGATCACATGGTTTGATTGGGATATGATTGGGGATGTAGATTCTAAAATGATCACTATTGCAAATACTAATAATATGGAAATAGGCTTTGATCAATGATATATGTAAAACCCAGTGGAATTGCTTGTTGACTATGGGAGGGGGGTTGGAGGAAGGGAAAGAGAACATGAATCATGGAACCATGGAAAAATATTCCAAACTAAATGAATAAACAAACAAATAAATAAAAGATGACTCAAGGTTGGATTCAGCATCAGCACCACTTGGGTTGAAGTCCCAACTCTTATACTTGGCAACTCACTTCATTGCTTGAGATTTGTTTTCTCATCTGTAAAATGAGGGAGTTGGACTGGTCCAAAATGTTCACTGGCTGTCTACCACACTCCTAGATGGGTATTTAATGCCCTCCACAATCTGGTTCCTCTCTACCTTTACCCCCTTCTGGTCAAATTGGACTGGTGAGAAAAGAATAGTCTGGTGAGAGTTTCATTCTACTGAAGGCTCAAATCCTGGGTAATTTGAATAGCCACAGCTCACGAGTCAGCCAACCTGACAGACAAATGGTGCCCATTACCTTGTGCTCATCCCTGTTTAAAAGAGCTGGGTGTATAATCAGGATTATGAACACCTGTGGATGAAATAAGCTCTCTCCCACACATATATGACTCCATTTCTCTCCCTCACCCAAAGTGAATGTCCCATACAACTCACTGAAGATCAGTGAGAGCTTGTCTTGGTTGGGGGCGTATCTTTTTCTGAACGTGTAGTTTTTTTTTGCTTTTTATTAAACCCATATAGAATTGATACTAAGTATAGGTTCCAAGGCAGAAGAGTCATAAGGGCTAGGGAATTGGGGTTAGGTGTCTTGTCCAGGGTTGTGTCTGAGGTCACATTTAAAGAGAGAACCTTCCATGTCCAGGTCTGACACTATCTACTGAGCCACCTCGCTGCCCTATACAAGGAGTTTTTATTTCACTACAATGAAGAGATGAGAAGCAGTTTGTGAAAATTGCTTCAGTGAAAACAGAAAACGCTGGCTCAGGAGTGCTAAGATTTGGGTTCAAATGCCACTTCTAATGCTGACAACCAGTGTGACATTGGGTAAGTCCCTTCACCCCTCCTGAGTCTCAGTTTCCTTATCTAATAAAGTGGGGGAGTTAAACTAGACGATGCCTGAGGTTCCTTCTAGCACTAGGTTTTTAATCATTTCACAAAGGACGTCTGTAGAATTCCAAGGGACTCAGCTTCTTTAAACAAGGTAATGACTTGGCCCCGGGCTCTTTTCAGCAGGTAAAGAAACATCACGGGGCAGCTGGTTAACACCTCCCTCAGCAGGGCCAGCCTGTATTATGTAAGGGCTGCTGCCTGGTACACAGGCTGAGTTTCCTCATCACTAATGAGGAATAGAATGGAATGGAATGTTTCCTCATGTTCATCTATAAACTCATCCACAGAAAAACTACCTGTTATGATGACCCAGTATTGCCTTGACTTTTTAAAGTGTTCCTTATGATGAAATACTATTGTGTAATGAGGAATGATAAACTGCTTGATTTCCATATGAGCTGGAAAGACCTCCATGAACTGATGCAGAGTGATGAGAACCAGGAGAACAGTGTACAGAATGAAACATTGATGATCATGTAATAAACTTTGCTGTTGATAGCAATGCAAATGATCCAGGACAATTCTAAGGGACTTATCAGAAAGAAGGCTATTCGCATAGAGAAAAAGAACTGTGGGAGTAGAAACGCAGAAGGAAAATATTTGATTTTTTGCTTTTTTATATGGGTATTGGATATGGGTTTGGGATTTTAAAAGATCATTACAAAAATGAATAATATGGAAATAGATATTGAGTGATAATACATATACAACTCAGTGGAATTACTTGTCAGCTCTAGGAGGGGGAAGGGAAAGAACATGAATCATGCAACCATGGAAAAATACTTAAACAAAAAAATAAATAATAAAAGATGTTTTAAAAAATAGTGTTCCTTGGTAGTTCTCCTCAGGGGCCACTGAGTTCAAGAAGGGAAGAAAGAGAAAAGAAAAGAGGAATGGAGGGAGAGAGGAAGCATTTTTAAAGTACCTATTATGTGCTAAGTGGGTTAGTTAGGTCATATACTGGATAGAGGGCTGGAGTCCGGAAGGCTTGAGTTAGAATCTGGCTTCAGACACTTCCTAGCTGTGTGACCCTGGATAAAGTCATTTAAACCTGTTTGACTCAATTTTATCTATAAAATGAGCTGGAAAAAGATATTGCAAACAACTCAAGAAAACCCCAAATGGGGTCACAAAGAGTCTGACAGGACTGAACAACAAAGTGATATCTTCAAGTATCTAAAAGTTGGTCATATGAAAGAATTAGACTGTTTAATTCCAGTGTGTTCCCCTCTTAATTTTTTCCTCTTTATCCTGTATTTAGCTTGTTTGTACATTATTTGTTTGCTTATTATCTGCTCCATCCAACTGGGAGGTCCTTCAGGCAAGGGAATATCTTTTGCCTCTTGTATCCCTAGCTCTTCAGCACAGTGCATGGAATGGAATAAGTGCTGAATGACTATATCTTAACTGACAGTTTTATCTGGCTCCAGAGGCTAGTCTTAGGGCAATGGATGAAAGATTTGGGCTTCATAGATGAAAAAACTTCCTAAGGATTAGATTACTCAAAAGTAGATTGGGTTGCCTTAGTGGGTAGGGAGATCTCCAACTCTTGAGCCCACAGGATTATATATTTAATGATAGAAACAGCATCTATTCAAACCACCTCCTTTTACAGATAAAGAAACTGAGATGCAAGAGAGCTGAGGGGACTCACTCCAAGTATTAAGTGGCAGAGCCCGAATTCTAAACCAGGTTGTCTTTGACTCCAAATGCAGGTCTCTTTCAGTGAACAACTTGCTATGGTAGCACAAGGCTGAAAGGTTAATTGTTGAGGATCCTCTTGAAAAAGGGCCCATTTGGATTTCCTGGTTAAGATGGCAGCAGAGTAAAAAGCAGCTGCTTAACCTCTCCTAACCGAAATATATAGGACTCCTCAAGAAGACAAAAACAAATCCAGAGGAATCAAGGGAGGGGACAAGGGTTACTTGCATAAAGCAAACCACTGGTTTAAAAGGAAATAGTTTAAGAAGAAGGGGTGGAACAAGGAGAGGATACCAAAATGTCAGCGAATACACAACTGATAATTATAACTCTGAATGTGAATGGGATGAACTCGCCCATAAAAAGGAAGAAAATAGCAGAGTGGATTAGAAACCAAAATCCTACCATATGATGTCTACAAGAAACATATATGAGGTGGCATAGCATCCAAATTCATAAAGGAGAAACTGGCAGAGCTCAAGAAGGAAATAGATAGGAAAACCGTAATAGTGAGAGATCTAAATATTCCTCTTTCAGATCTAGATAAATCAAACCGAAAAATAAATAAGAAAAAGGTAAGAGAGGTGAATGAAGTCCTAGAAAAATTAGATTTAATTGATACGGGGAGAAAAATAAATAGGGACAAAAAGGAATACACCTTCTTTTCAGCTGCACATGGTACATTCACAAAGATCGACCATGTAATACGGCATAGAAACATTGCAAACAAATGCAAAAGAGCAGAAATAATAAATGCAACATTCTTAGATCATAATGCAATAAAAATAATAATTAGTAAGGGCACCTGGACAGGCAAATCAAAAACCAATTGGAAATTAAACAACATGATTCTCCAAAACCAATTAGTCAAAGAAGAAATCATAGAAACAACCATCAATTTCATTGAAGAGAATGACAATGATGAGATATCCTACCAAAATCTGTGGGATGCAGCCAAGGTAGTACTCAGGGGGAAATTTATATCCTTGAGTGCATATATTAACAAATTAAGGAGGGCAGAGATTGATGAGTTGGGCATGCAACTCAAAAAACTAGAAAGCGAGCAAATTAAAAACCCCCAGATGAAAACTAAATTAGAAATACTAAAAACCAAGGGAGAAATTAATACATTTGAAAGTAAAAGAACTATTGAATTAATAAATAAGACTAGAAGCTGGTATTTTGAAAAAACAGATAAAATAGACAAAGTACTGGTCAATCTAATAAAAAAAAGGAAAGAAGAAAACCAAATTGATAGTATCAAAGATGAAAAGGGAGACCTCACCTCTAATGAAGGGGAAATTAAGGCAATCATTAAAAACTATTTCTCTCAATTATATGACAATAAATATAACAATTTAGGAGATACGGATGAATATTTACAAAAATATAAACTGCCTAGATTAACAGCAGAAGAAATAGAATACCTAAATAATCCCATATCAGAAAAAGAAATTAAACAAGCTATCAAAGAACTCCCTAAGAAAAAATTGCCAGGGCCTGATGGATTCACAAGTGAATTCTATCAGACATCCAAAGAGCAACTAATCACAATACTATACAAATTATTTGATATAATAAGCAAAGAAGGAGTCCTACCAAATTCCTTTTATGACACAAATATGGTACTGATTCTAAAGCCAGGTAGAACAAAAACAGACAAAGACAGTTATAGATCAATCTCCCTAATGAACATAGATGCAAAAATCTTAAATAGAATACTAGCAAAGAGACTCTAGCAAGTAATTAAGATCATCCACCATGATCAGGTGGGATTTATACCAGGAATGCAAGGATGGTTCAACATCAGGAAAACCAGTCACATAATTGACCATATCAACAGTCTAAGAAACAAAAACCACATGATTATCTCAATAGATGCTGAAAAAGCCTTTGACAAAATACAGCACCTATTTCTATTAAAAACCCTGGAAAGTATAGGAATAGAAGGACCTTTCCTAAAAATAATAAACAGTATATACCTAAAACCATCAACAAACATCATATGCAATGGGGATAAATTAGAAGACTTCCCAATAAGATCAGGAGTGAAATAAGGATGCCCATTATCACCTCTATTATTTAACATTGTACTAGAAACACTAGTAGTAGCAATTAGAGAAGAAAAAGAAATTGAAGGTATCAAAATAGGCTAGGAAGAGACTAAGCTATCACTCTTTGCAGATGATATGATGGTGTGTAAATGGAATTAGCTCTGGCCCATTCATAGTTAAAACTCTACTTACCCAAGATGATGTCATCCCCACCTCCCTTAGTGGGGAGGGGAGATGAGTTACCCACAGGTGACAATAGGTAACAAATCAAGAACAAGGGACTGCCCTTTGTCCACTTGAATTAGAGGTGGACCCGCAGGAAATGACGAGAGACACTATCTCTTCAAGTATGTTGGTTACTTCCTGTTGGGGCAGTTCTTGCTTTGAAATTGGTGCTGAAGGTTCTCAGCTGAGACCTCAGGCTGCTTCCACTCTGAATGGTCACATGAGTAAGTTAGGCTGACTTCCTTGGCCTATCTTGGGCGTCCTTTCCAAACTCTACCTTAAGTAGGCTCTTGCCTCTCTGATTGCTAAGGCCTTGTGGCTTGTAGCCTAGTTTAATTATCCTTTTAACCCTCTCTCTCTGTCCAGGCCTCTACAGGCCTGGACTAGCCTCTCCCTCTCCTTATTTCCCTACCTTTTACCTTCCTAATTGTAAATAAACTACCTTAATCCCAATCCTGACTTGGGTCTATTTTAATTATGGAATCAATCTGAATTGTTGATTCCTGGTGGCGACACTTTAAATATATACCTATAAAATACTTAAAATCTCCCTCTTACAATGGTCTACTTAAAAAATCCTGGAGAATCAACTAAGAAGCTTGTAGAAATAATCAACAACTTTAGCAAAGTTGCAGGATACAAAATAAATGCACATAAATCATCAGCATTTCTCTATATTTTCAACACATCACACCAGCGAGAGGTAGAAAGAGAAACACCATTTAAAATCACCCCAGACAATATAAAATACTTAGGAATCTATCTACCAAAACAAACACAGGAATTATACGAAAACAACTACAAAACACTTTCCAAACAATTAAAACTAGATCTAAACAATTGGAAAAACATTGATTGCTCATGGGTAGGACGAGCTAACATAAAAAAAATGAGCATTCTACCCAAATTAATTTACCTATTTAGAGCCATACCTATCAAACTACCAAAAAACTTTTTTTACTGAATTAGAGAAAACTATAACAAAGTTCATCTGGAATAACAAAAGATTAAGAATATCAAGGGAAATAATGGGAAAAAATGTGAAGAAAGGGGGCCTAGCAGTACCAGATATTAAACTGTACTATAAAACAGCAGTCATCAAAAGGGTATGGTACTGGCTAAGAGACAGAAGGGAGCATCAGTGGAATAGACTTGGGGTAAGTGACATAAGCAAGACAGTATGATAAACCCAAAGAGCCCAACTTTTGGGACAAAAATCCACTATTTGACAAAAACTGTTGGGAAATTTGGAAAACAATATGGGAGAGATTAGGTTTAGATCAACATCTCACACTCTACACAAAGTTAAATTCAGAATGGGTGAATGACTTGAATATAAAGAGGGAAACTATAAATCAGTGAGGTGAACATAGAATAGTTTACTTGTCAGATCTCTGGGAAAGGAAAGATTTTAAAACCAAGCAAGAGTTAGAGAAAATTACAAAATGTAAAATAAATGATTTTGATTATATCAAACTAAAAAGCTTTTGTACAAACAAAAACAATGTAGCCAAAATCAGAAAGGAAACAACAAACTGGGAAAAAAATCTTTATAACAAAAAACTCTGACAGGGGTCTAATTACTCAAATATACAAGGAGTTAAACCAATTGTAAAAAATCAAGCCATTCCCCAATTGATAAATGGGCAAGAGACATGAATAGGCAATTTTCAGATAAAGAAATCAAAAGTATCAATAAGCACAAGAGAAAGTGTTCTAAATCTCTAATAATTAGAGAAATGCAAATCAAAACAACTCTGAGGTATCACCTCATACCTAGCAGATTGGTTAAAATGAGAGAAGGGGAGAGTAATGAATGCTGGAGGGGATGTGGCAAAACTGGGACATTAATGCATTGCTGGTGGAGTTGTGAACTGATCCAACCATTCTGGCTGGCAATTTGGAACTATGCTCAAAGGGCTATAAAAGAATGCCTGCCCTTTGATCCAGCCATACCATTGTTGGGTTTGTACTCCAAAGAGATCATAGATAAACAGCCTTGTATGAAAATATTTATAGCTGCGCTTTTTGTGGTGGCAAAAAACTGGAAAATGAGGGTATGTCCTTCAAATGGGGAATGTCTGAACAAATTGTGGTATATGCTGGTGATGGAATACTATTGTGCTGAAAGGAATAATAAACTGGAGGAATTCCATGTGAACTGGAAAGACCTCCAGGAATTGATGCAGAGTGAAAGGAGCAGAGCCAGAAGAACAATGTACACAGAGACCAATACACTGTGGTAAAATAGAATGTAATAGCCTTCTGTATTAGCAGCAGTGAAACGACCCAGGATAATTCTGAAGGATTTATGGAAAAGAATGCTACCCACATTCAGAGGAAGAACTACAGTTGTGGAAAAAGAAGAAAAACAATTGCTTGGACACATGGGTTGAGGAGGACATGATTGGGGATGTAGACTCGAAACTACCACACCAATGCAAGTATCAACAATTTGGAAATAGGTCTTGATCAAGGACACATGTTAAAACCAGTGGAAATACGCATCAGCCGTGGGTGGGTGGGGGGCTCAGGGGTAGAGGGGAAAGTAAGAGCATGAACTATGTAACCATGCTAACTTTTCTAAAAAATAAATATTAATAAATGTTAAAAAAAAAAAAAGAAAAAGGGCCCATTTGACCCCTTTAATCTCTTCCAATGAAAGAGATTCTAATATTTTTGTGACTGTTAATTCTTGGAATGCTATGCTATCATCCCTATCACTCCCTCTCCCTTCATTCCACCATGTCTGTTCTCCTAAGGAAGTACCCACAGTGATGCCAGAGATCCTCGAAGTGCTTACAAAATGCTTCCCCATCCATCATGCATCATCCCTGCTCCTCATCTTTCCATATTAATTCTCTCATACATCATCTCTTTTGGTCCTTTTCCTCTTCCACCACCTCTGGAAAACAACCAAGGAAGAAGACAAAATGAGAAATTATCACTTTTCAACTTTCCCATTCTAATATTTTAATTTACCAGGACATTCCTTCTTTTGGAAGCAGCTTATTAGCAAGGAAGTGCTAGATCTGGGTTTCCATCTCATTCCCAACACTTACTGTCTATTTATAAAACATTCAAAACCCCCTGCACCTCAATTTCCTCATTTGTAAAGTAAGGATAATAGTACCTACACAGTATCTCCCTCCTATGATTATTAAAAAATTCTTAGTGCTAAGTGTCTGATATTACTTATTAAATGTAACCATTTTTTCTTTTGGAAGGAAAATTATTAAAAATAATTTCATGAATGCTCTAAATATCTGATTATTATTGTCGGTTTTCTCCAGACTTATGTTTTTGTTTAGAGGCTAGACAATAGGTCACTAACAACAACAACAAAAAAGGTTCATAATCTAACTGGTCCATAACATATGCCTTTGGGACACTGGCTTAGCTCTGACCTCATTTCTTCTCTGATATCTGTCACCTATGAACAAACACATAGCTCAAGGAGATCACTCTGCACTAGAATCCTAGGCCTTTTGGGAGTCTGCACCACTCATTCAGCACTTGTATTTTCACATATCTTGTGGCCCCAATTAGATTTGATACTTGAAGAATATTCCATTCAACAATCTTCATTAAAGGCCTTACTTAACAAGCTCTGGGGGAACAAGGCTGAGAAAAGGGGATCAGGGAAGACTTCCAGGAAAGATAGCATTTGAGTTGTGAGGAAATAAAAAAAATAAAAAGTTGTGAGGAACAGATAAAAGGAGGGTGCGAGAGCATACCAGTCACAGGGAAGAACATGGGTTAATGTGTGTTGTGTGTGTGTGCACATGGAGGAGGTTTGACTGGAGCAAGGTATAGGTTCCATTCTTGGAATAGGAGAGTGGGGCCTGATTCATGAGAGTCTTCAATGCATGGGGAAGGAGTTTGTGCTTTGATTTGATACATGATATCTGAACATGACCTTCCCCATCTAGGGAAGATTCATTTGGAAACAATATGAAAGATAAGAGGATAAACTGTTAGGAAGCTACTTCAACTAACCACTGGGGGGATAATTTCTTCTTTGATGTCAATGGGAACCGAGAGAAGTGATTAGATGACAGGGATAATTTGGGGACAGTATTGTGGAAGCAAACAACAATTTTATTATCCAATTATTTCAGTCATGTCTGATTGTGACCCTATCTGGGGTTTTCTTGGCAAAGATATTGGAGTGTTTCCCATTTCCTTCTCCAGTTCATTTTATAGATGAGGAAACTGAGGCCCAGGGATATTAAGGGACTTGCACAGTGGTGAAATCTGAACCTAGCCTAAGACTCTTTACTGTACCATGCTACCTCCTGGCCTTGTTCCTGTTTTATGCAGCTTTCCTTTCTTTAAATCTCAGCCCCCAAATAGAGGTGTGTATGAGACATTCCTATTTCTTAATTCTAGCAAGTCATATAATCTTAATCCTTAACTGGCCTCTGCCTCCAGCACTTAATCTTACTTTCATTACTAGGATGAATACTAACTATTAAAATCTATCTATCTATCTATCTATCTATCTATCTATCTATCTATCTATCTATCTATCTATCTATCTATCTATCATACTTGTTGACTCATTAGCTATGTGGGCTAAGGAAGAGTAAAAGAAAATGCAGACGTTTTGAATATAACAAAGCCAGAGGTTTAGAAGTGAAAAGGTAGAGGAGGGAGAACAGAGAAGAGCAGTTCCAAACAAGAACAGGGCACAAGGAGGACAAAATGCCTGGAGCAAGGGACACATTCCATTCCTGGAATGGGAAGCAGGTCTCTAGGGGCTACTGGATTTTGGGTGCTGGTAGAAGATCAAAGTGGAGATGTTTTCTAAGTAGGCAACATTCAAAAGGGAGGCCAGGGCTTAAGATACTGATCTGCAAGTTATCTGGATGGGAGTTGTACATGAAGTTCTAGGAGGAATAGATCACCAAGGGAGAGACAGTATATACTGGGGCAGCTAGGTCCAGAATCCTGATTAATACCAACCTGAGGGGTTGAGGAAGTGCATCCAGGAGTGAATCTGTCAAATGTTAGTCATTGTGTTTGGTAATTAGGAGGTCAATGGTAACCTCAGAAAGTACTTTCAATAGAAAAGAGGACAGACTGCAAGGAGAAGGGTGGTAAGAAATAGAATACTTTGGTTGAGGATTACTTTTGGCAAGGGGAAGAAATGGAGCAAGAGAAGGTAAGGAAAAGCTTTTTTAGGGTTTTGTTTAGTTGTTTTCAGTCATGTGAGCCTCTCCTTGACCCTGACCATTATCAGTTGGGAGTTTACTTCAGTTCTCCCAATTATAGCTGGTTTGGAGTTAGAGAACACTTAATACCAGCCAGTCTAACCACCTAGAAAATCTAAGAGATTGCTTAGGTAGCAGTTTCACCATGTATCTCAGACACTGGTGGCTTGAATAGCTGGCGGCCCAAAACAGTGGTAGAAATGAATAGAAAGGCAGATACCAAAAGAAGAATGGCCGAGAAAAGATAACCTACAAGCCATCACCTTCCCAAAGACTCAACCCCTCCCTCTATTTCTCCTAGAATACATACTTAACTTCTGGCCCCAGGGGAGTAAACAAATAGGGGTCCTAGCTTATCTAGCTCAAAGGGGTTCAGTTGTCCTTTTGTCTGACTCTTCTACAAAGATACTAGAGTGGATTGCCATTTCTTTAGCTCATTTTACAGATGAGGAACTGAGGCAAACAGAATTAAGTAACTTGCCCAGGGTCACAAGGCCAGGATGTATCTGGGCAGTATTTGAACAGAAGAAAAGAGTGTTCTAGTCTTTAGGTCAGGTGTTCAAAAAACTGCCCCATTAAGAATTATAAAGCCTCATGCCCTCGGGGACTAAGTCTGTGGGATCCTAAAAGGTCCATTTAGCTGGTAGCAGTTCATCCTTTTGGTCCCAAACTTCAAGGAACTCATTAGGTGTTTTCTTGGCAAAGATTCTGGAGTGGTTTTGCCACTTCCTTCTCCAGCTCATTTTGAGGTCAAGAGGTTTAAAGTGACTCTAGGCTAGGCACTCTATATCACTTAATCCAATTAATACTTAGTAATTCTCTCACCCCAGTCTAAGTCTAGCTTTCTTAATGGCCAAAAGGTGCCAATTTAATGACCAATTATCTCCAAAGAGAAGTGTCAACTATAAGAAAAGCCCTAGGTGTAGGTACAGAGCAATATTATACATTATAAACCAAAGCATGAATCTATAAGATCTTCATCTTACAAGTCCTTTTCCATCATAATTTATGCATTCATTTCTGCCTGTTAAAATTCTTAGTTTGATCTAGTGAAATTACCAGATATATTTTCAAATAAATCACGACCAGAATACATATATGTTCCTGTCCAAGACCGAATGGCACTAATTAAAGCAAGCATTTATTCTTTGTCTGGATTGTCAGTTTAGGAAACTAATTGTGAGGAACAACCTTTAACCAACAGAAGTTAAGTACTGTGACTAGCCACAGGTCATAAAATACATGTTATAACGGAACCCAAACTCTCCCACTATAGCAAATAATTAAATGATCTTGAATATTATGATCTGAAAATATACCTGGAAAGTGAGCTGAATTTGGAATCTGAAGACGTAGGTTCAAGCCCTGATTCTATTGCCTTAAGACCTCATCTTGTGTAGGGCTCCAGTTTCTACATCTGTGAAATGAAGCTGGGGAAGGGGGGGAAGGGGTTGGACTGGATGGACCACTTCCATCTCTCAACCTATGACTTGCTGTTTAATAGTCAGCCCTAAAGTCTTTCCATTACCTCTTGGAACAATTTTGCAGTAAAAAGGGGACCTTTCAGTTATTTATGGACTTATATCTCTCTGCCCCAGAACATACCTGAACCGTTCTCTCTGGATTGCCTCGGCCTGCGAGCAATGACAAAGTCCTTTTCCTTCGCTTTCACCTTCTGTTTTTTTGGAGCAGGGCCTTGGGTTAAGAGCAGCTCCTGGGGGATGTTTTCACTGTCCACCTTTTCCTTCTCCAGAACTGCGACCCCCATTCCGGAAAGCAAATCTGAAGTCTTGTTAAGATCCCATCCCCACGTGAAGGTGATATTAACATTGCTGCTGGAATCGGGAATCTCCTGGAGGTGTTTCCTGCAGGAAATGGACAAGTTGCATCCTCACAGCCTTCATTAGCATCTCCCAAAACTGAGGCATCCAAGCTAAATAAAAAACGCAAGGACACTAAAGCCTCCTATTGTATGTAGATAACTCTATTTATGTGGATTCGAAAGGTGATTCTTTCTTAAGGGCGGGGGAGGGGGGAAGAGCAAAGGGAGAAGGAGGCAAAAGCTGGTAAGTTGGGCTACAAATGCATTTATCAAAAACGGCTTTCCTCATTAGAAAAAGGGAACGGGGCATTCAGGTAATTTAAAACATTAATACCGGAGCCCAGCCAGAGAGGCCAAATAAAATCTTCTAAAGCCACGAGGCGAAAGATTCCCATTAGCAAACACACAATGACCCAAAGCAAACCAGAGGAGATAGCTAAAAAGATAATGAAATGCATGGCACTCACATTCTCCTCCTCTGTACATCCACAGTTCATATCCCTAAAGGGTTTTGTTTACCTGTGCATGGTGAACTAGCCTGAGCAGAGTAGGGGGTTTTAAGTCCTTGCATTAATTGCTCAGCTTGCGGTCTCCAGGATTCCCGCGTCTAGTCCAAGACAAGTAGCACCACCAGCACCACCCCGCCCCGCAGTCCTATCCGGACTGAAGAGGGTAACGTTCCATTCAACCCGCGCGCGGAACCTTTTCTCTCTCCTGGTAGGCGGCCTCAGGAAAGGCGCGCGGCCTTCTGGGATATGTAGTAACCGAACTACCAATCCCCTGGTCCTTCCTCCTGCAGAACCATCGGTCCGCACCCGCCCCTTCTTTCCAGTTTTGCTATTTCTTGCGCGCTCCTTAGCACCAATTCTCCCGCCCCCGCCCCGCCTACAATAACCCAGAAGCCCTTGCGGGGCGGGACGCCTGGAGGGCCAGGGAAGAGTGGTGACGTATGTATGAGGAAGCGGAAAGGAAGAAAAGGGCCGGCCAAGAAATGTCACCGGCTTGAAGGCAGCCGGTGTTCCTCCGTTTCTTCGGCATTCCCGCTCCGTGCTCATCCCGAGGCGGCGGAGGAGGCTCCGGCGGGTCCTCGCGGTCCTTCTGCCCGTTAGCCCGCGGAGCCCCAGGAGGGGGACAGTGAGCCTGGGGCTCCGGGAAGGCGGAGAGGGCGACGGCCGAGGCGGGGATGACGAGCTCGGGGGCCCACCGTGCCTGCTGAGGGGAATAGTCGATCGGGTAAGTCGCAGGCGGGGGCCCTGGGCACTTCGCTGCCTTCCCCGGGGCGCTGGCCGGGACATGGCCGCTGCGCGCCCCCGGGGGGATCTGGCTCGCGAAGAGGGGGCGGCTGGGGCTGAGGGTCTCTTCAGCAGTGGGCGGGGGCGGGACTCAGTTCCCGAGCGTACCCCGAGAAGCATCTCGCCGCCGCGGCCGCCACCATCACCCCAGCCCCGGGGGTGGGGGTGAGGAGACACAGGGCCCCAGAGCTCGCTTACCAAGGGAGGGGATTAGAGACAGGGCTTCACCTTTTCTCGCAATTGCACTTGCCATCAAATTTGCCCAGGTCCCATCCGGCGGCCGCGACCCACCGAGCTGCGGACTCCCTGGCGTAAGGCCGAGTCCTGGAGGGTGGTGAGGGGCCCAAAGCCGGCCTGCATTCTGCCGGAATGACGGTGCGCCATCCTAGCCCTGGACAGTCCGAATACCTGCGGCTTTGGGCGGGTGCGCCCAGGGAATAGGTCCGGGAGGACACTTTTCAGCTCGGATGGTAAAGGAAAAGGTTTATAAAGGCGCCCCTTACCCTCCCCGTACTCCTATGGGCGGACCTCTCAATCTTGCGGTATTTACTGATTGAGCTGTGGGTCCTTCTTCTGGTTCTTCGGAAAAATGGAAAGCTGAAAGAAATAACTATTCGTAGAATTAAACTTCCTCGTTCCCAGATATTTGTTTGTTACTGATTTTATGTTTAGTCCTGTTCTTTGTGGATGCATGGACAGATTGATGGATAGCTGGATGGATGGATGGTGGGGTAGGACTTTTACCTTTTAGAGAAGGGGGATTCCTGATCCTTAAGGTTATAGTGCTTGTTAACAGTGAAAATAAATTGTTGTTGTGGCAGGGAAACAAAAGGTGCTTGAACGATTGTCAATCATAGCGACGACATATATTTGTTGAATTTTGTCTTTTTTAAACTAAAGAACAGCAGATGCAGTCTACATCTGCATAGTTCACTAAATTATTACATTAAGTATATATTATATATGGTATAAGTGCATATTAAGTAGAATACCTTTGTTCTCTCTAGCAATTAACTTTGTTATGGAGAAACGTTTCGTCCGCCCCTTTTTTTAATGTGGTTGGCCCAAAATATTGATTTCTCTTTCTACACTCCACTGGGGGGGAAAACCTTTCAGTGAACAATTAAACATATTCTTTATGAAAAGTAAACTGGGGTCCAAGAAAACATATACCCATCTAAATGCAAGTCATTTTTTCTTTCTCCATTTCCTTTTCTTTCATTTTTCAAATTATTGATTATTAAATAATTTTAGGTGGTCATAAAAACTTGAGATAAGGGAAAGCATCTGTAAAGGTTCATTGCTGATCTTTGTCATTATCCATCTTGATACCTGGTTTTCTCTTTACTACATGTAAACTAGTATTTTTTTTTTTGTCGAATTTATGTTTAGTGTAAGGTATAAAATTCTAAATTTATAAACTAAGAACAGCTTTTACTCATCCAGTCCCATGTTCAGATTGTGAAACTTCTTTTATTTAAAAGGTATGCTGATATTCTGATTAGTAGATGACTCCCATTAGAAAACTTTTGGTTTAAAGATTTTGAATGACAGCCCTAGAGAACAAAGTCTGGAAATAGCAGAACAGGTGTTTTGCAGTCAGCATTATCAGCATTTATTACACTGATATACCAGAATGCCTAATTTTGCTTTATGTGGGGTAATTTATTATTCATTATAATTAGTCCTGAGCCATTGTTTTATTTTTTTCAGTTTAAATTATTGAAAGTGTTAAGAGGACAGTTAGGTGACTCTGGATTGGCAGCCAGGTCTAGAGACAGAAGGTCCTGGGCTCAAATATAACCTCAGACTCTTCCTATCTTTGTGACTCTGGGCAAGTCACTTATCCCTCATTGCCTGGCTCTTAATACTCTTCTGCCTTGGAACCAATACACAGTATTGTTTCTAAAATAGAAAGAAAGTTAAAAAGTGTTACCTAAAACCTTAATAATATTTATCTATTTTAAACTTGGAGCCACTAGCCCATCAGGTTTCTGATCTCAAGTTTTAATTGCTGCTGACATAGATTTAGCATTTTCTGAGTAATATAGATCTTTGATAAATTTTAGGGTTTTTAAAAAAATTCTCACTTACATAAAACCTCATTTTTCATTTAGGCAGAGATATGAATCTTATTTCTATGACGAGAATTATTGGGCTATTTATTAATCATCTAGATGAGTGTAAGTTAATCATGTGCTTTTTATATTGGATGCCATTTGAGCAGGGGTTTACTGACCTCTTGGAAGCTTGAAATAGAATTCAAAGTGATGGTAAATGAAACACATGTCTCTTTTGGACTTCATCCTACTGCAACATGTATAGTGGTATTTGAGGGACGAAACCAAATAGGTCATAGGGATACAAATGGCAGAGCACAGACATGATAGACTAAGAACTAGGGCTTACAGCTGACCACAAATGAAATAAGTTATGGAAATATAGGGATTATAATAGAATCAAAAAAATCAAGTCCGATGAGAATTCATTTTAATAGAATTTAACTCTGCTGCCAAGCCAAGATTGTGGAGTTAGTGGGTAGAGAGAGCTGACCTTAGTCAGGCAAACCTGAGTTGGAGTACATCTGTCCAAATGCATACAAATACTGACTGACCCTGGACAAGTCACTTTATCTTTGAGTGCCCTAGGCATCTTCGTTTTAGTGGAAGTTCTCTATAACAGTGAAATCACAGGTCCCAAACACTTCCCCTTCCCTGTATAAGCCAAAAACAAGGATGTCATTCTTTTATATTCTATATTGTTTTTTACAGAGGTAAAATTATTGATGTTATTTGATTAGCATGTAGATAAATGGTAAGGACAGTGATGTATAGCCAGAAATTTTGGGTGCTTAAGCAAAGTATGTATTCCAGAAAGAATCCCTTATCTTTTGTTAGTTATAAAACATTCTCAAAATTGGTGGGACCTCCTTGGTTGATATTTATAACTAATTATGAAGATTAATGTGCTTTATAGAGAGCATGTTTAATTAAAATTGGCTTGCCTTGCCATTCTACTTTACTTACACATACTGTCCAAATTATAATCTAAATTCTACTAATCTGTAGAACATTCTAGCATCTGGATAATTATTTTATTCTTTTTTGTAGTCATAACTATTTTATTCTTTTTCGTAGTTATTTTGGTTTGGCCTTTTGAGATGCCTTTAGCTTTTAGGCCCCCAGCTAAAATGCTTTTTAAATGAGTCTTTTTTTTCATTCATTTTTAAAATGAGTTACTCAAGACAGTCGATAGATTAAACAAATAGTGGGTTATTTAATGTTTTTCTTGAAGAGTTTTCAGGCAAAGATTACCAGTCAATTTGTTTTAGTTTTTTTCCTAGAAGATTGAACAAGAGAAATGGGTTTAAATGGAAGAAAGAATTCTTTTAGTTCATTTTTTGTTATAAAATGCTGTAATTTTCTTCTTTATTAATCTTTCTCATTCCCCTTCTCTATTCCCATTGATCAAATTAAGGAAAGAAAAACCTAATAAAATAAAGCCTTCGTCACAACAGCTGGAGTCCTTTAAAATAAATTCTTACTTTGTCTGAAACTGTATGTCTTCAGCATTTTATTTATATTATCAGTCAGGAAATGTTTAAATTTTTTTTTGGACTTCTTTATCATTGTGCCCATCAGATTTCTAAATGCTTTCCAAAGTTGTTTTTTCTTCTATCATTTTTATATTGGGAAAATTGTTTTCCTAATTCTTCACTCTTTGTTCTATATCATTTGATAGAGGTCTTTCCAGTTTCTTCTGGAACTGTCCCATTTTAAAATTTCATCAAAATAATATTCTGTTTCTTTCATATTCCACTATTTATTAAGCCATTGCACAATGGTAGGACAGTTTTCAGTTTTTGGCTCCCACAAATAGAGCTGCCATCAATATTTTTGTTCGTAGAGGTCCTTTTCCTCTTGCATTCCTTTGGAGCATAGGCCTAGTAATGGCATAGCTAGGTCAATAGGAATGCACTTTTTCATAATTTTGGGTACATATTTTAAAATTATTTTCTGTAATGGCTGGACCAATTCACAATTCCACTGACAGTGTATTAATATACTTGATTTCCTATATCCCCTCCAGTGTTTTATTATTTTCCTCTTCTGTTATCTGCCAGTTTGATAGGCCAGCTTGAATTTGTGGTTACATTAATTTGCATTTCTCTACTATTGATATAGAGTTTTTTCCCCTCATGTAATCAGTGATAGGTTGGATTTCTTCCTTTGAAAACTACCTATTTGTATCCTTTGACTATTTGTCTGTTGAGGAATGGCTCTTAGTCTTATAATTTGAATTCTCAGTTATACTTTATAATTTATACTAAATGATTACAATTATTTATTTGGAACTTTGATATTAATGAGATAAGGATTTCCATATACCAATACAGAGCAATAGCTATTCTGCTATTTGTAATGGTAGTTTCTTTGGAAAAAGAGATTTGCTCAGGATTGTATAGTCAGCATGTGTCAGAAGATAGACTTGAACCTTAGTCATCCCAACTCTAAGGCCACATGCCTCTCCACATAGGAAATTGTTGAATATTTGTGTATGTAGAGATCAGTAATCTGTACTTAGTTTTAAAATGTTATCTGCTTTATTATATTTTTATTTATTCTGTCAAACATCTCAGTTACATTTTTATCTGATTTAGCAGGAGTATTACCAGTGATTGGGTAGGTTTAATCTGATCTAGGTAACGTGTTAAGTGACTTCAAACTTTACCCTTAGTCTAAATTTCCCCCACAAATCATCATATGACTGTAGATATCCATTTGAACTGACCTGTCTCCAAGAATGACTTCCTTCTTTGAGATTTCATTAGTTCTCTTTGAAAAATGGAGCAATAGCCATTTAAACATGCTACTCTCTATGCTTAGGATGCTTTCCCTCTTCCCTCTGCCTTTGAATCACTTCTCCTCAGCTCAAGAGTAACCTCTATATTGAAGCCTTTAACTAACCCAGTATACCAATATATATGTATAAAAAAAAACAACAAACTTGTTATTTACTAAAGTATGAACATGTTAACATCCTCCCCTCCTTGAGGACAGGATCTTTTCTTACTTTTATATTTGTGTACCAGCACCTAGCACAGGGCAGATGATGGTGCAGTGGAGAAAGTGCTGGGCCTAGAGTTAGAAAGACCTGAGTTTAAATGTGACCCCAGATACTAGCCATGTGACCTTGGTCAGGTTACAGTTTCTTCATTTATAAAATAGGGATAATTATATAATTTGCCTCCCATGGCTGTGTGAAGATCAAACAAGGTAATACACATTGTGAAGCACTTAGACTGTGCCTGGCATAAGACTTTCTGGTTATTGAAACATATCTGCCAAACTGCTATATATTTTGATTTAGAGTTAAAGTCACTTTAGAGGGCTTTCTGCTTCCTGTGGCTTTCCAAGTATGTTACTTAATTTACATGGGGCAAATGATTGAATAGATCTTATTATCTTTTGATTTACTAAATTATTTTTCAAGTAAAATCTCTAATCAGAATTAATCATTGAAAAATGGGAAATATTCATTTGGGTCTATATGATATCTTGAAGTCTCAAAGGATAGCTACCACTTTGAATGACAGAATCAGGATATCAAAAGATTGACTATGCTGTAATTTATAAAATGAGGCTTAACAGGGATAAATGTCAGTTTTAATTGCTCCAAAGAAGAGTTTTGAGAAGATAACCCTTTCCCTCTTTTTTGCAGAGATGGAAGGAACATAACTGAGGTGTACTGTGCATATATATATACTTTCACACTTTCTTAAGTGTATTCAATAATTTTTTTTGTCTTTTTTTTCCCCTTAGAAAGTATTTGTTGTGGGGATGGCTCCCTGGGGACAGGATACTGAAAGAAATTATGGCCATGTGAAAAAAAATCAATATTTTAATTAAAAATATAAGAGCTTACAGTTATGAATTTCTTTTTCTTTTTTTTAAACCCTTATCTTTTGTTTTAGCATTGATTCTAAGTTTTGGCTTCATGGCAGAAGAGCAATAAGAGCTAGGCAATTGGGGGTAAGTGAATTGCACAGTCACATAGCTAGGTAAGGCCAAATATGAACACTGGATCTCATGTCTCTAGGCCTAGCTGTCCATCCATTGAGCCAGTCCCAGGCCTTACATTTAGGTTAAAAAATAACAATAAATTTGGCAAGTGCTGGGACTATCCTTACGCATTTTCCTACTTAAATGACAAATATTTGAAATACAAGAAAATGTAAATAATGTAACAGTCCAGATTATTTCCAACAGGAGTCTTTTGACATATTAGACAAACATTTCCATAATTCCTTAGCTTCAATTTAATGGAAAAAATTAGGATTAAATTTAGATATAATTTAAATTGTATATCTTTATAAACACATTTATATATACATGTCTTTTGGGTTAGTGTCACCTTTTACACAAGACCTTAGAGCCTTGAATTCAAATTGGGCTAAGATTTGCAAAGGTAGAAGGAGCATAAGTGGGGTCTACTGCCTAAACTTTCAGACTTTCATAATAGTATTGAATAATTTTTCAGTTATAAAATGAGAATAATTATGACTACTTTTTGCCAGGTAGTGTGCTGTCAATATAGTTAAAAAGCCTAACATTTATATGATCCTTTAAGGTTTGTAAAATACTTTACATATTATCCTCTTTGTTTCTCACAACACCTTTTTTTGGTAGGTGCTATTACTTCCACTTTTTACGGATGAAGAGGCTGAACAGATTTTAAGGACTTGTCCTGGACTCTGCCCTATAAAAAATAAATGTCTGAAGGATATTCAGGCAGAGTCCAGATGACCATATTTTGGGATTGTTGCAGAAGAGGGATATGGAGGCTGGACTAAATGAACTTTAAGGCCCTTTTCACCTCCTAAGATGTTAGTAATATTTGTGTTAAACCCAGCTTGAAGTGCTTTTAAGAGACTTAGAAGAGGGGTTACTACAGTGAGGAAGCTTCTTCCACCAGTGCACCCTTACCATGGAGTTTATTTGGAGAACTGCTCTGAGCCAGTGAAAAGAAGTAAAGCTGCTTCCTGATTTTAACTGAGCCTGGAAGAGACCTAGACATGTCTGTGTTTGCCAGTCTTTCTAATCTTAATATCAAAGCTACCTCTCTTCTAATGTATATCTACTTAATTAGCATTCATGAAGCACTTTAGATATTCTAAGCTCTTTGTTGGGGACTGGTTGTACAAAATAAAAATGACCCTCTCTGACTTTATGGAGTTGATTTACATTCTGTTGAGATCTGGGGAGTGGGGAACCACTTGAAAACAGATAAATAATTACTGTTCTAAGTAATTTCTGGGATGAGGTTGGGTACTTATAAACTTGAGAAATCTGCTAGGACCTTTTCTTGCTGGTAGTCCTGGAGTTGTGCTCTGAAGGGAGCTTTGGCCAGTTTGGCCAAAATGAAGAATGTCATTAGCTTTGAAAGATAGGATGGAACTGAATTGAGAAAGGCTTTCAATTTTAAATCTGGGAGTTTGTATTTTAGTCTAAAGTCAAAAAGAGGATCCACTGAATATTCTGTAGCCCAGCAGTAGAATGATTCAAAACTGTGCTTTAGGAATATCACTTTAGCAGTAAGTGTGAAGAAATATTTCAGAGATGAAGAAAGGTATATTGATTAAGATTTTGTCATTTTTCCACCAAAGGTTATTATAATCAATCTGTTTAATATTTCAAGAGAAAGGTAATGCATTTTGCCAAATGTTCTGGCATAATATAATAATAAACCCAATCTAGCTAATAAAATCTCTGTGTACTTGTGAAATGTACCAAATATTCATATCTTTCATTTTATTATACTTGTCATGCCTAAAGGACTAACTTGGGCTAATGTACCTGAAAAGAAAATTGCTCTTGACATTAAGATCTAATTTAGATCAAACATCAAGGTTTAGTTTAGATTATAATTTAAAAACACATATTAAAAAATTGAACCTTTTAATTGATTAGTCACCAATTTTTATCAGTTAAGTTTTCAGTTTTTTATGATTATGTTTGAAATGCTTGGGGTAGTAGAAAGAGAGCCTGCTTTTGGGAGATAGGAGCATCTGGATTAAATTCTCCTTTCCTCTTCACTCTTTCCTCCTTCCATCCCCACCTCCACACACATACTGGCTCTGTGACTTCCTAGGCCAATGATGGCAAACCTTTTAGAGACCTCATGTCCTGCCCTGCCTCCCCCCTCTCCCTTTACCCCACACTGGAGAGGGAGAAAGCTCTCCCCTTAGGCTGCTGAGTGGAGGGGTGGGTGAAGCAAGGAATGTCCTCAGTATAGATGAAGAAGGAGAGAGGAGTGGCCTGAGCACTCCGCTCCCCTCCAGCTCTGCCATTGGGCTGCTGGGCAGAGGGGCAGGTGATGTGAAAAAATGTCAGTCAGGCATGGTGGAAGAAGGGAAAGGGAACAGCTCTGCCTGAGTCCCTCTGCCTTTCTAGTAATGAGCATTGGTGGTGGGAAGGGGTGGCACATGCCCACAGAGAGCACTCTGTGTGCCATTTGGGGCATGCATGCCATAGGTTCACCATCATGGCCCTTGGCATACCACTTAACCTCTCTCAGCTCCTTGCAGAGCCTTTCCTGCCTTCTTGCCTTCCTCCTTTTTCCTTTTCTTCCTCTGTCCCTTGCTTTTTCCCTCTCTTCCTTTCTTCCTTTTTCCCTTCCTCCCTCCCTCCCTCCCTTTCTCCTTCTCCTTCCCCTCCCTCCCTCCCTCCTCCTTTCCTTCATTCCTTCCATCTTTTCCCCATTTATTTTTGTAGAGGTAGAGAATTCTGGGTGTGAATATTGCATATATAGTCAGAAAGTTGATTTAAATTTTGATGAACTACTTTTTTGTTTTTTGTTCCTTTTTTTTTTATTTGCTATAAGATATGACCTACTGGGTAGGGGAAAGAGTATGGATATATTTGGAAAGTAAAGTAACATAAAACAAGATACCAATAAAAAAAATTTAAAACCAGCATCTGTCTATTTGACTTATTAAGGAGCCTAGGGACATTATCAATGAAAATTAAAAATGTAGTGACTAGAATTCATTGACCTAGAAAACCACAGATTCACTTCTATTTTGTATTATATAGATGTGTATATGTATATATTTGCTAAACATTTCTCAACTTCCTTTTATTTTAGTTAGGATTCCTCTTGAGAGTTGCTTGCTGTGAGTTTGATACCTCTGCTTTAGTACTTTCTGGTAAAAAAGGATAACCAAGCATGTGGACATACTTTTTCTCTAGCCCTTTCTTCATTTTCAGACCTAAAGCTCATGAAATTTTTCTTATTTAATACTGAAAACCTAATAACTTAGTCCCTACAATTTTTAGTCCCAATTTAACTGTCATCATCTTAGTTTAGATTGAATATCAGAAAGAAAATATTGTACCCTAGCTGTTAATTGGTCAGCATAATTGATACTGAGAGAAGATTGAAACATCACATAAATATAATGAGTTCTCAACCAAAGTGACTATTAGGATGATATAAAACATAACCAACTTCTCAGAATTTGAATTTTGAAATTTTGTTAAGTAGTTACATGAAGCCAGTAACAATTAAGTTTTTGATGACTAATTTTTCAGATGTTTAAAAAACATACTGGATATTTTTGTGATAAGCAAATAAAAATAATTATGGGTGATATACAACATACCAAGAGAATGTAATTTCCTTTTTGTTTTAAGAATACAAAACGAAGATCAATAGAAAAAAACTGAAGAGACAATGCAGAGATACTTTTTTGATATTTGAAAGAATTATAAGTGGTAAAGGAAGGTAATTTTTTAAAAAGAGAATTTATGCTAATTATAGAAGAGAATTATAATGACAAGGAGTCATTCTACATTTTTTACTCTTCAAGTGATTTTTTTTCCCCTTTATCTTAGAATTTGATACAGTTTGGGGTAATATTCTTATAAGATCATATTCTTCTATGAATTCTTCTATATTCTTCTTCTAAAGAAAACTTATTTATAAAGAGTGATATTTCCTTTTTTTTTTTTTTTAATTTTTTAAACCCTTAACTTCTGTGTATTGACTTATAGGTGGAAGATTGGTAAGGGTAGGTAATGGGGGTCAAGTTACTTGCCCAGGGTCACACAGCTGGGAAGTGTCTGAGGCCGGATTTGAACCTAGGACCTCCTGTCTCTAGGCCTGGTTCTCAATCCACTGAGCTACCCAGCTGCCCGATATTTCCTTTTATGAGGAAAATGTAGGCCCTGACAATATATCAGAAATAGTTATTAGAGGATTTGCAATGTTTAAGGCCATAAAAGGATTGTCTGCACATGCACATGTCAATTTAAGTAGTTTAGACCTGAAAGAGGTTTTAGGGGATATTAATTATCTGTATCATAGTCTTAACCCAGATAACTATTTTCCTTTAAATTTTGGCCCACTTAGCATTCCATGTCTGAATAAAGTTTATATACAGAAATTAAAGATTTTGGAAGGCTTGAATTTTAAGACTTAAATTAGGAAGGCTCTTTCATATGACTTTCCTTCAAAACAAAAATATAGTTTTAGGGGATATGACTTATCCTCCATCATGAAACACATTTTTTTGGATGATAATTCTGAATCCCCTTTCTGGGTGTGTCTCCTTTCCCTATCCATAGGTTTATAGAGTGCTAAAAGAAGAAGGAATCTTAAAGATCACAGTCAAACAATGTTCTCTTATCCTCTTGAGTCTTGTGAGTTACCCTACCTTCTAGTAGTAGCACTTACCTAATCAAGTTTCTTTCCTTCAGTTATTATTTTTCCTTTATTGTTTTAGGAGTATTTGTCATTGTAACATTCTTGTTTTTGGAGATAATTAATTTGTCAGATTCAAACTCCACCTTGTGTCACTCAGGGAGAGGGAAAAGATACAGGCTCCTTTTCTGCTTTTTTTCATTGTTCAGAATGCAATGATGAAAGTTTACCAAACCTTGGAAAAGTTCCTGGATTTGGTCAGGAAATGGCTTTGCTTAGAAGACTCAGGGAATTAGTTTGCCCCAAAGCAGAAACTCATATTCTCTTGTGTTTTGGGATCTACAAAATACAGAATACTCTCTTTAAAATGACTGCCATTTCTACTATCTGAGGACTCTGCCCATGTCCAAGAAGAAAATGGAGAGGGAATGAATTGTCTAGGAGGAAATGGCATCTGTGACCCTAAAAGGAACCAAGCCCTTGGAAGAAATTTCAAAGGAGCATAAAGTCACAGCTCCTTAGGAGAGAGGCAGCACACCTACCCCACCACCAGCCTTTCATAGGGTTCATGATGGAAAGATGGAATAGTGAAGTTATAGGCCAGCTGGAATCAGAGACTTCTTCATTTAGATTTCCTAAATATCTTTGCCAGCTATCCAAATATGGAAGGAGCACCTACTCTACCTTCCCAGGAGATGGAAACTGTGACTAGTACCTGCCCTTTCCTCCTTCCCTACATAATGCTTGAGAGAAGGGCCCCAAGTTACTGAGGAGAGAAGAATGGCCTTCATCTTTGCAGCCACTGTATTTGCTTTAGCCGTTGAGGACAGCTGTGGTGTGGGACAGAGTAAAGGGACTGCCTCTCACAGAATTAGGGGCCTTTTTCACACCATCCATGCTGACAGCTCTTACCAGTGATCCTCACAACTCCCTCCTAGACCCTTATATGGATGTGACTGAGAGGGACAGACAAGTAATTATTGCCATCTTTTTAGTACTTGACCTTCCCAGCTACTTACCTATCAGTCAAATACTCTGATCAATTTACTCTGACCTATGAATAACTCATTTCTATTTCTGGGTCCCAGTCCATCTGATTCAGATTGCTGGCAGTAGAGTTCTTCTACCTACTACTTTTCATCCTTGTCTAGTTAACTCTATCCCCTCTCCTTCATCCATCTTTGATCTCCCTTTCTATGGTACCTTCAGAATCTCAGATTTTATTCCCCTTTATCAATTCCCCATCATCCTAGATCTCTTTATCTCTCACTTTACACTTTTTGCTATTCACAGAAAACTGGTTTCAGGGAGATATTTCATCCTTTGCCATCCTTTCCAGTGCCACCCACTCCCCAGCACAGTGAGCCAGTAATCCTCATTATTCTTATTCTCTATGGGTACTTTTAAGACACTGTGCTGCTAATAAGTAACATCTCATTCTTATATCCCTCTAATTACCTTATCCCATAACCAGCCTCTGGGCCATAAGCCATTTTTTTTTTCTCCAGGAATTTAGTATCTGACTGATCTTTAACTCAGACATGAAGTCACTGATACACTTTGTGGGGTGGTAAAATTAGAGGAGAGATTAACTTTGTATGTTTTTAACCATGACAGTACCAAAGGGAAATAGTAACTTTTAAGTTAAAAAAACCTGAAGCTTGCTTTGTTCAGTAGAAAGTGTTTATGATACCTATTTTGAAAAAGATTTTCTTTCTTAATGTCAAAATCAGATGTTATTTATTAGCTGAGTTTTTAATGTATACTTAAGGTTTTTAAATTCAAGTTTTACTCTAGCCTTTTGTCTTTACTTTAGTGACTTCTAGGTTTGATTGCCTCCCCAGCAACCCTGGACCTCCAGTGTCTCCTTTTAGGAGGTGCATTTCCCCATCCATTTTTCTAGAGTCTTGATTAATTTTTACAGTTAAGCAGCCTTTTGTAAATGCTGCTGTAAAATGTTTTTGTGAATATTGAATGTTTTTTTCCTTGAATTTTTAGGGTATATTTTCAGCAGTGGGATCTTTGGGTCAAAGCGTGTGGACATTCTAGCCACTTTCTTAGCATCTTTCTAAATTGGTTTTCAGAATGACTGAATCAATGCAAAGCTCCTCCAAAAGTATATTAGTCCTTCTGTCTTTCCATAACTTTTCACTTAGGTTATTCCCATCCTTTATCATCTTTGCTTATTTGCTAAGTATGAACTGAAATTTCAGATTTTTTTTTTTTGGTGATCCAGAATAACCTTTCATATGGTTGTTAATAATTTGCAGTACTTTTGGGAACTGTTATTGCTCTTTACCCATATAAAGGCAGCAACTCTTGATTTTATATTATATATGATTTTTAATATCTGATTTTACATAGTATTTTATAATGCTTTACGTGCTTTATCTCATCCAACCTCACAACAATCTTATAGTTGTAGACATTAATAGTAAAACCCTATTTTACTGGTGAGAAAACTGAAGTTCAGAGCTTAAGGGATTTGCCCAAAGTCATATGATAAGTATTGAAACAGGATTCAAACCCAGGGTTCTCTTAACCTCCTAAATCCCAACATTCTTTCCACTGTACCATGCTACCTCCAAAAAAGTAAGATTAGTTACTGCCTTCCATTCCTAGACTTCCTGTGAGTATCAAATAAGATCATGGATGTAAAGTACTTTGCCAGACCTTTAATGCAGATGTTATTATTTATGGTATTTTTTAAATAATCCAACAGAATTATACAGGGAAAAACATAAATAATCTAGAGATTCTGGTGAGAATGTAGTAGGTGAGAGTAAAAAGTAAAGATCTTCTATTGAGTATGATTGCATAAGACACTACATTTTATTTTAAGAATTTGTAATTCATCATTGGAGTTTAGATGGAATTTTTTTATTGAAATGATCTTTGATATTCCCCTGAATTTTCATGAGCAAACAAACATTGAAGCTAATTTTAGATTTTAAAATGGTAAAGGTCTTCAGTCAGGTGGGGTGCTGGGCTCTGTTTTGGATCAACATTTTCAAGAATGAAAGTAAAAACATTTCTAGATATTTTAAAAAGTAAAATCTGTTAACTTTTTTTGAGTAATGTTTTACATGCTGATATTGCCCTCTTCTCTCTGTTTTTTACAGTTATGGTCATTATCTTCAGATGAATAGCCTTTGCTGGCTGGAGTGAGCCTACAATAATGAGCGGTGCAGCTTTGGGACTTGAAATTGTTTTTGTCTTTTTTCTGGCTTTGTTAATACTTCATCGATATGGAGACTTTAAGAAACAGCATAGACTTGTTATTGTAGCAACACTACTTGCTTGGTATCTCTGCTTTCTCATAGTCTTCATCCTGCCCTTGGATGTTAGTACGGTAAGAGTACACATTTTCCTTGTGTCAGAGTCTTGCGCAATTTCACAATCTATTCAAGATATACCTATAAAAAACCAGCTAACTTATGTAATATATATAAAAATTTAAAATTTTAATGAGATTTTCTGAATTTGATTACTTTCAAAAATATAACTTTATATCAATATATTTTCAACATTTTAGACAATATACAACCGTTGCAAACAAGCTGCCAACTCTAGCCCTTCAGAAAATAACAGCATAACTGGATCCTACTCTGCAGCTGTTCCTGACAGAGGGTAATACTTTTGATTTTTAAATTTAAAATTGGCGTACCATTTTTTAAATCACAGATTTCATTTATGCATTTTTTTTCATCTTAAGAGTTATTTTCCCCCCAGAGAGATAGATATGTATTCTTTAGTTATCTTTGTATTTTATTTTTAGGCATATTGCTAATATAAGCAAAAAAATTTTGAGTGTGCAAGACACTTTTTATAGGCAGGCCTTAAACCAGGAATTTATTCACTCAATATATTGGTTATTCCTCTAACATTGAACTCTTGTGAAAGCAAGATTAATAGATTCAGAAGTAGTGGAATGAAAACAAAATTTTGGAGTGAACCAGAAAATTATACTGTAATTTTAACAAATTAATTGTATTTCTAGAAAACTTCCAAATGAAAACTAATATATACATTGATTTTTACTTTAGTAGTCTAAAGATATATCTAGATAAGTATGTTTATTTTTTGTGTAGTTTTATTTATTAAAAAGTGCCTGAAACTTGGTATTTTTAAGCTATTGCACCATTTCTCTTGCTATTCTGATTCCATGAAGCTCTTATTAAAAGTTTGTAGGTAATTTCAAAAGTATCACTCCAAAAGTTAATATTAAACTAAAATACGCACTTTGAGTTGAAACTATTCTTTGCTAGAACAAAGTGCTTTGTTGATGTGTTATTTTTAGTCAGTCTGCAGCCACTGTCATTTTGAATTGAGTTTTAAATAAAAATTGATGTTTTATAAAAATGACTTAAAACAAGACAATTGTTATTGCAACTTAATCTAGACATAGTAGAAATTCAATTTTTATTAACATAAAATGAATTGTTAAGTTGTAAACAGTTTTTAACTTTTTTGTTTGGGTGGGGTGGGGGGTATGCTGGTGTTATTAAAACAGAAAACACCCGTGTTTCAAGCCATGGAGCTATATCCCTGATGGAATCATGCCAATTTTCTGGCGTGTTGTTTATTGGACATCACAGTTTTTAACATGGTAGGTGAAAAATATCTCTATTTTGTCTTCTTCCTCCCTTCCCCAATATTCAATAAGATTTTACTTTTTAGAATTTAACCAAGTGTTAATGGAGTTATTTTCCTAGTATTTTCATTAATTCATGGCCTAGTTTATTATTTTTGATCAATTATAATGATAATAACTTTGTAGTTACTTCTTTAATCTAGGATCTCAAAAGTATCTAGATCTATGACTTGGCTGTTGTGGGGAACTCCACTGTGTAAACTATTTCTGCTAATGCAGCTATACAACTCATTTCTCTACTTTTAGAGTTTTAGAGGACTTTGAGGGAATTAGAAGTGGAGTCACTTGCCTATGGACACAAAACCAGAATTGGAATCTAGGTCATTCTATCTCCAATGCTGGCCCTTTAGGCACTGTAATCTAATTGCCTCTCACCTCTTATGTAGGAGTTTATTATTAAAATATCCCACTAAGAGAGGGATTATACTACTTCTGAGACATTTAATGTATTGAATTATGGATTAGTATATAAGCATAAGGAAAATTATATATCTCTACTATTAAAAATACTCATAAAAATGAGATTTTTGAATATATTAGCCGAGTATGTTTTTCCCCAAAACAGCATCCCATTAGTCAGTAGTTGTGCTATCCCAATTTTTTTGCTCTATCTGAATTTTTTTGCTCTCATTCACATTTAAGAGTACCTTACATTTTCATGATACTTTGTCATTATCAGTCTATCACATTTTTTAATCTTATTTAGTCTCCAAGTATGAGCGTTGAGATAGGTAGACAGGACACTTAGTTTACATTTTAAAAAGAGGAAACCAGATGACTGTTTTGCCCAAGGTCATGGAGAGGGGAGGCAAGGGTACAAACCCATTCAGATGTGTTCTTAAACTCTTAAGTTGAGACTGTGATACTTATTATAGTAAATAGTAAAGAGAAATATTAAGTAGATGAAATTAAGCAATTTAATACTCTTTGCTTTTCTCCCTCTTACTTTAGGATCTTGTTACCTTTTATGCAGTCATATGCAAGATCAGGAGGATTTTCCATCACTGGAAAGATCAAAACAGCACTGATTGAGAATGCAATCTATTATGGCACCTATTTGCTGATTTTTGGAGCATTTTTAATTTATGTGGCTGTAAATCCAAATTTGCACTTAGAATGGTAAGAATACCACTATTAAGAACTTGAGAAACAAAAATTTTATTCTTTGGTTTGGGTTTCTTTTTTCAAAACTTCTTTGTGTTTTGTGGATTGTCTAAAATAGAAATACCCATTCTTTTACTTACAATAAAGTGTTAAAGTATTAAATGTTCTTTAAGCACTAAAAAGTTGAGTTAAATATATTTTTAATTCACTTATCTAGTATGTTACTAGATAAAATCATTCAATACAGAAATTCTCTCTAAATATTTATGTAAATGCTACTTAGGGATGGTTACAGAAATGTCCTTCCCAAGTATATATTGAACATTACTGATAAGGATAGAAATTGATTCAGGTTGGCTGAAGTAATTAATGTAGCAATACTACTAATGAATCACCTTTTGTGAAACACATGAACAACTGTAATTAAGTTAAAATTAACGTGTTTTGAAAAATTAAAATGAGTACCATAACCAGTTATCTTTTTTCAAACCCTTACCTCCTATCCTAGAATCAATACTATGTATTAGTTCCAAGGTGGAAACGTGGTAAGGGCTAGCTAGTGGGGGTTAAGTCATTTGCCCAGAGTCACACAGGTAGGAAGCATCTGAGGCCATACTTGAACCCGTGACCTCCTTTCTCTAGGCCTGGCTTTCAAATCCACTGAGCCACCTAGCTGGTCCCCATAGCTAGGTTTTTTTTTTTTTTTTTAACTTTTTTTTTAAACCCTTAACTTCTATGTATTGGCTCCTAGGTGGAAGAGTGGTAAGGGCGGGCAATGGGAGTCAAGTGACCTGCCCAGAGTCACATAGCTTGGAAGTATCTGAGGCTGGCTTTGAACCTAGGACCTCCTGTCTCTAGGCCCGACTCTCAATCTACTGAGCTACCCAGCTGCCCCCTCCCCCCTATAACTAGTTTTTAAAGAAGAGAATCTTTTGTTTTTGAAATAGGTATTTCTATTGAGAGTTTGATGTATTTTCTGTATTATTTTTGTACTTTGGAGTGTTTAGACACTGATCCTTTGAAATATAAATCTTTACAACTTTTTAAGATCATTTATTCTCATCAATAACAAAACCAAATAAGTGGATGAATGAGTTAGTCAAATCAAAAAAGCATCTCTTAAGCTCTAGATAATGTAGGTACTAAAAAAGGTGAAAAATAATACCTATTATCAGGGAGCTCTCACATTCTAATGAGAGACAACACGTAAATAACTAGGGACATACAAGATATATACAGAGTTGATGAGAAGTAATCTCTGAGTGGAAGACACTTGAAGCTAGAGTAGTGAACTAGGCCTGTTGCAAAAGACAGGAGACTAGCTGAATCTTGAAAGGAGCCATGGGAATAGAAGAGGCATGGAGGCAGGTGAATGAGTATCATATATGAGAAATAGCAATTACATCATTATGACTAGAATGGTAGAGTATGTAGAGGTGAATAACTTAAAAAGACTGGAAAGATAGGAAGGGACTCAGTTATGAAGCACTTTGAATGCTAACTAACTATAAGAGCTTCTATTTGATTCTGGATGTAATAGCCACTGGGGCTTACTAAGGGGATGACATAGGCAGATTGAAGATTTAAGAAAATCATTTTGGCAGCTGAATGGAAGGTGATTTGGAAGGAAGAGACCCTTGAGAGAACAGCCAAACAGAAAACTCATAATAGGCAGGGACAAGAGGTATCTATGGACTTTAACTAGGATTGTAGCCGTGTTAATGAAGGGACAAGGACAGACATTAGAAATGCCATAAAAACAAAAAATAATAGTAAGATTTGGTAATAGGCAAGTTAATGTGGAAGCCAGGAGATATAGATCTGGTAATCATTTGCAGAGAGATGATAGTTAAACCCATGAATATGAGAACACTAAGTGAAAAAGTATAGAGGGAAAACAGAAGAGAGCTCAGGACAGATTTTTGAGTGATACCCAGTGTTATGGGGCAACACAAATGAAGATAAGCAGAGAAGATTGAGTAGGAAAAAAACTTAAGAGAGAAGGTTATTACAAAAACACAGAGGGAAAAGCATATACAAGAGGAGATAATCAACAGAGTCAAATGCTATAGAAAAGTAAACAGATCTGAGGGTTTAGAAAAGGCCATCAGATTCAGCAATTAAGACTTTACTGATAACCTCAGAGGGAGCAGTTTCATTTGATGATGATGTTGGGAACCACAGTGCAGAAGATTTAGCAAAGATTGAGAGCAAAGGAAGTAGAGCCACCTAAAAATAGATGACTTTCTTAAGGAGTTTAATTAACCAAGAAGGGGAGGAGAGAGATGGCGTAATAACTTGAGATGGCAAGATTAAGAGAGTGTTTTTTGAGGATGGATGAGACATCATTGTATTTATAGGCAGCAGGAAAGGAGCCAAGAGACAAGGAGAGATTGAAGATAAGAGAAAGAGTGGGGAACATAATAGAGGCATTCTTCAAAAGAAGTGAGGAAGTTTGATCAAGGATGCATGTAGAGCTGTTGGCCTTGATAAATATAAGAGTAGCCTCTATCTGAGAGTGAAGAAAAGAATATAATAGTAGGGGAAATTTCTGAGCAATGGAAGATGAGAAGGGGAGAAGTGAAAGCTCATGTCAAATCTTTTTTTTTCCCCCAGTGAAGAATGAGGAGAGATCCTCAGTAGACAGAAATAAACAATTAAAGGCAGCACTGTTAAGAAAGTCTCAAGTATAGACAGGGTTTGAAACAGCAGTATAGAAAATGTAATAATGAATGGATTATGGAAGAGTAGAATGATTGCTTCCTGCACTGAGGGTCCAGCTGAGATTGGATAACAGAAATTATTTGTTTGGGATTGCCTTTTTTCTTTAAAAAAAAAATTAACATTCAATTTTAAATTTTTAGTTCAAAATTATCTGCTTTCCTTCAGCACCTCCCTCATCTATTGAGATATGATATGAGTAATATGATGTCCATTATACAGTGTGAAGCTATATAAAACATAGCCATATTGCTGCTTCTCCCCCTCTCCCCCAGTAAAAAAGACAAGAAAAATAAAATGGAAAAAAAAAAGTTCTGTTTAACCTCAGAGGTAGATTTAGGACAAATGGTGTATAAGTTAGAGCCATAGATATTTGGTTCAGTGTTTAAAAGTATTTTTAATAATTAGAGTGGTCTAAAAAAAAGAAAGACCTTCCTTAAGGGAGCAGGTTTTGTCTTGAGTGGTATTTAAATATAGATTCATACCTTCATCTGTCATAGTTGAGTAGTGAATTTTAGAAGTTATCCTTTTATCATGACTACTTCTCCTTAGGAACCAGCTTCAGACAATTGGGATAGCTGCTGCCAACACATGGGGCTTATTCCTCCTTGTTTTATTGTTGGGGTATGGCTTGGTGGAAATTCCTCGATCTCATTGGAATGGAGCTAAGAGGGGTTATCTACTCATGAAGACATATTTCAAGGCTGCCAAACTGATGACTGAGAAAGCAGATGCAGAAGAGAATTTAGAGGATATAATGGAAGTAAGTAGATATTTTTGAATTATAGTATTTGTACCTGTGAAAACATTGAGAAGAGTGCACACAGTATATCTATTTTTTAGCTAAAATGCTGGTGGGCCTGGAACTCTGAAAATTAGGCAGTGGGAAATCCTCCAAGCTACTTTATCCCTAAACCTCTTAACTTTGTGTTCCTTATTAGTCATTAAATTAGATATCACAGCCAATAAATTCTCTCTAGTGGAAACTTCATCTTTATAGTTAAAGAAAGCTCAGAGGTTAAGGTAAAGAAGTTCATCTCAAAAATATTTTAAAGATGATTTGCCTAGTGCTATATTAGTAGATATGAAAATAGTGACATTTATGTAGTACTTTAAGGTTTACAAAGCACTTTCCATATTTGCTCCTTACAGAACTCCAAAAAACATTAAATAACTTCAGTTGTTGACAGTGTTTGAGCCTAGATGTTTCTTGAAAATTTTTTATCTTTTATTTTAGCTAGCATTTATTTGTATCTTTTCCACTTTCCCCTCTCAAATGATGGGAGAGGGGGAAGAGTACAGCATACATAGTTTAGTAAAACAAATTCCTATGTTTACCATGTCCCAAATTATATATCTCATTTTACTTCTTGAGTCCACCCCTCTCTCAAGAGAGCATGTTTCCTCATTAGTTCTCTGGTCAGAGTTCTAAAGTCTTTTTGTAGTGTTACTATAAAATTATTCTCATTCTCGCTTCACTCCATCAGTTTTTATAATTCTCAGATTTCTTTGAAACAGTTTCATTCATCTGCCACTCCCCCAATGCTACTCCTTCCTTAATTTCCTGTTCTTTGCCACTCCTGAGTCATTATTAATTTTTCTGTATGTATAGAGTCTTTTTCTCTTTCTCTATTTTCTCCTTTCTCTGAAGTATAGGCATGGAGGTATTACTCAGTGGGCCAAAGGATATGCACAGTTTAGTGGCTTTGGAGGCAGAATTCCATATTGATTTCAAGAATGACTGGCCAGGTTTACAGCTCCAACAACAGTGCATTGACATGCCTGTTTTTCCCAAAGTCCCACCAACATTCCCTTTTTGTTATGTTTGCCAAGAATTGCTTTTATTTCTCTGAAGCATTTTTCCTTTGAAAACTGCCTATTTGAATCCTTGGACCTTTTGTCAATTGACAAATGGATTTGTTTCTTGTAATTTAAATCAGTTTCTCATACATATCTTGGAAATTAGAACTTTTTTTCAGAGAAACTTGTAGTATAGAATTTTTACCCTAGTTAACTTAACTCCCTTTTTCTAAAACCCTTACCTTCCATTTTAGAATCAATATTGTATATTAGCTCTGGGCAGAAATGAGGTAAGGGCTATGCAGTGGGAGTTAAGTGACTTGCCCAGGGTCACATAGCTAGGAAGTATCTGAGGTCAAATTTGAACCCAGGGTCTCTTATCTTCAGGTGTGGCTGGCTCTATCCACTGAACCACCTAGCTGTTGCCACTCATTCCCTTTTAATTTTAACCAGGTTTGTTTTGTATGCGCAAAATGATGCTATGATTCATATTAATTCCACTTATTTTGTCCAAGTCATAGATAATAATATGCTGAAGCTTATTTTTATCCAATATGCATTTTGGAGGGAATTTTTTCACCTGTAATTTTGAATGTTTTGAAATAGGGGTATCACATGGTTTGCAATCATATAAAATCACTGGGAGAATATTGGTGTTAAGCAATAATTCACATTTCCATAGTAACAAAAGGACTTATGAAGTCCTTTCTTTGCATTACTTACCTCACAAAGCTGTGGTATTATATCAAAAGATATGGGCTCTTTGGCAGCGAACCACTTGGGTTAGGGTGTTTTAGTGGACTTTAAGGTAGGATAGTTTCATTGAGTTCAAAGATTCACAGAACCTCAGCTAAAAGGAAAGTCACAGACCTTTGACTAACCTACATATGACACATACTTAAGTAGTTCAGTCATCCAGCATTTGTTTGATGAGGCCTCTGGTCAGTAAGAACTCAATGCCTCCCAACTCAGCCCATTTCATTTTTAGATAATCTGATTATTGGGAAGTTTTTCCTTATGGGAAGCCTAAATTTACTTTATCCATTTCCAAACGTTTTTAATTTTGTGTTTTTGTGTCAAGCAGAAACAAATCTATTCTCTCATCCCTAAAATAGCTTTTCAAGTAGTGAAAGATAGCCATGATGTCTTCCCTAGGCAACCTCACTTTTTTGTGGGGGGAGGGGGCATATCCTTATATGGCTTATTTTATGTCCTTCACATTTCTTTAGTGGATGATCTGCTGCTTAGCAACATCATTCTCAAAATGTGACTACTAGAGGCAAACATAGTACTTCAAATATCTTCTTAGCATGTCTTTTTATTTTAAGATCTTTTTTAGTCATAAAAATATTTTAAAATTATAATGCATACAATGAGACTTAACCAACAAACTGAGCTACACTGTCAAATTTGAGTAAATTTAACACCTTTGAATACTGCCAGCATTTATTCAAATTATGATATTAGAAAATCTAGATTGTACTCTGGGGCTTACAGAAAAATACATCTTAATTTCATAATCCACATATCTCATTATTACTCCTCTTTAGCCTCCTGATTAATTGGTAGACTATTATGGCTTAATGTAGCCTACGGTTCTGTTAGCTTTTTTTCTAGTCACCTTACCTCCATCTTGTATTTTTTAAGTTGATTTCTTGAATTCAAGTATAAGATCTTTTATTTATCACTATTAAATTTCATCCTTTTAAGATTTGGTTCAGAATTCCAGCCCATTAAAATTTTTTACTTTTTGTTCCTAGCCATTTTCCAGTGTGCTAGCTGTTCCTTCCAGCTTTGTGCCATCTGAAAATTTGACAAGCATGCCATCTATGCCTTCATCTCAGTCACCAATAATGTCAAGCCTCAGAGAACAAAGCACAGATACCACTGTGATTCTTTGATCTCTGAATCACTCCTGGACAACAGCATTACACTTTGGATCTAGTCATTTTAGCCAGTTCTTAATCCACCTAATTATTGTGTATCTCATATATTTCCTCCTTTTACACAAGAATAGTATGAAACAATATCAAATACCTTCCTTATTTGTAAACTATACCCAAATCATCCCTCTGCTTTATTAGTCTAGTCATTTTCTGAATGGAATTGAACTCATCTGGCATGACCTATCTTTGTTAAAGCCTAGCAAATCTTTATTATCTCTACTTCCTTTTCCAGATATTTACTAATTATCTCTTCAACATTATTTTCTAGAACTTTGCTAGGAATCGGAGTCAAGCTATTTGGTCCACATTTGCAAAAATCCATTCTCTTCACTTTCTTTTGAAAATCTGGCCCATATCTATTCCTTGTAATTGTCCTATTATACACAACCTTTCTTAATCATTTATTTTTAAAAATATTTATTTGGGTTAATTAGTCAAGATCTGCCTTTCTCCCTTCCTCTCTAATCAGAACACAAGAAAAGCAAAAACCATTATAAACCTGTATAGTCAAATCAAAACAAATTTTCACATTGGTCATGTTCCCCTAAATTATTTGTCTTATTCTGAGTCTTTCATCTTTCTATCCAGAAGTAGGTAGCATATTTTATCATTTGACCTCTGGAATCCTGGGTGGTCATTACACTGATAAAGTGTTCAGCATAATAGTATTCTATCTCATTTGTATACTCTTGTGATATATCTCTTCTCTAATTTATGGATACCCCCCTCAGATTCCCATTCTTTGCCACCTCAAAAAATGTTATAATTTTTTTAAACATCCTTAGAACTAATCCCTCCCTTAATCTGCTCTACTTCTAAAATCCCCTTACCTTTTCTCTTTTCTTTCTTTTTTCCCTTTTGAGTAAAATGTATTTCTCAACTGTGTGTATTTGTATGTTCTTCCTTCATTTAACTAGTGTAAGAGGGAGATGAGAGTGAGGACAAGGTGTCAGCTACTCCCTCCCATACCCTCCTTCTTGTTTGGATAGATGTATACTTATGCCACCTGATTGTGTGATAGAATTTTTTCTTAACTTCTTCCTCTTGTTGTCACATGTATTCCTTTTCCCTTCTCTTTCTGTTCTTTTCTTAAGACCAACCTTTTTGGCCGTGAGAGTCATAAACGCCACATTTTTTAAAATGTAATTTCGTGAGAGCCGTACAATTTGTTTAACACCGAATACAAGTTAATATGTGCATTTTATGTAAGAACAACATTTTTAAAGTATACTAAGTCTCTGAACTATTTTTAATAAAGTTATTATGTGCTAACCAATGATGAATAAAGTACATTAATGTGACTTCTGGTGCTGCATGGTTTTGCTGATTATTAATCAAAATTATTTTGATTATTAATCAAAAAACAAGACTTAATGGGGCACTATAGTAATGATATAACTGTACACATACATATAAAACTCCTTTTCACTAAGAAAATTGCTGAAATAAAGAGAGAAAAATTCAGGGAAGAATACTTTTTCCTTTCCCTCTCTCAAGTCAGGCAACAGAAGAAGAAAAAGCTGCCGGCCTGCTGGTTAAGCCATTTGGCCACATAAATTAAGTAGATCAGGAGATTACAGAAAATAACATGACTTGTGTTCAGGCATTAGTAAGTAGTAGGGGAGGAGGGTACCTTTTCATGGAAAACTGGCCAGGACACATCACACACATTTCCTGGTACAGGTGTTTATCAGTGCTGCCTACTCAATCATTCTGTATCAAATGAAACAACTACTGGGGAGAAATGCTTCTCACTAATGAAGCATATGTAAAGATGTAATCTGACTATAGTTCCCCTTTAAAAGCAGGTAGAAAAGTTAAAAACAATAACAATCCCACAAATAGGGAGTGCAGACTCCAAGAATGCACTGAGATAAAGCCATGTAAATCAGAGGCAGAGGGGTAGAGAATGTAGACAAAAGTGATCAATCACTATACAGAACCCCAAGATGTCAGTAATGGGTGTGGAAAGAGTAAAAGGAGGGCAGAAGGAGGAACACACAGCACACCTACCAAGCCGAACTAGAGACCAGGATTCGTCTCGTGAGGCAATATCAATGAGGGAGCTTCTATCTTAGAAGATAGTCGTGGTACCAAAAGGATCATGTGACATATCACGTGACGCACGATGTCATGCGTAAACTGTTAGTTACTGTGCTGTGGTTGACTTTATGACTCTTGCAGAAAAAGTCATATCTTGGCTTGAGAACTATGCGTTGCCGACCCCTGCTTAAGACCATCAAGGCATAAAAGAACCACTCCAAGACTTTGTCTAACTCCTTTTATCATTCCTGATGATGATAGTTTCATGGAGGGACACAGCATCTCCTTGTGTATGAAAATAAGTAGTTCATCTAGGTATACTCCTTTATCACTATTAATAATTTATGTTTATCTTTTTATGTTCATCTTTATTCCTGTATTTAAATTTCATAATTTCTGTGCAACTCCAATGGTTTCATCAGGAACACTTGAAAGTTCTCCATTTCATGAAAATCTGATTTCCCCCCTCATAGCATTATACTTAGTTTCACTGGGTAAGTTATTCTTGGCTGTCAGCTCATATCCTTTACCTTCTAAATTATCATATTCCAAGTTTTAGGCTCTCTTATTAATGATGACTGTTAAATTGTATGTGATCTTGATTGAAACTCCTCAGTACTTGAATTCTTCCTTTTTGGCTGTACTTTTTTTTTAAATCTTGAAAGCTCTAGATTTTGGCTGTGATGTGCTTAAAAGTTTTCATTATAGGATTTTTTTCTCCCAGGAGATGATTATTGAAGTCTTTCTGGTTCTACTTTGCCTTATGCCTCTTTTTTAGTTATGACCTTCAGGTTAGTCTGATGATTCTTAAAATTTTTCTCCTCAGCTTGTTTTCAGTGTTATTTGTTTTTGCTATGAAATGCTTTTACATTTTATTTTATTTCTTTAGCCTTTTGATTTTATTAGAATGTTTCTTATTGCCTCATGAAATCGTTAGCTTCTCTTTGGTCCATTCGAGCTTTCAGAGAGTTTTTTGCTCAGGCAAAGTTTTGTACCTATTATGACAAGCTATTAATTCTGATTTTTTTTCTACCATATTTATAATTTCTTTTCCAAGTTTTTCCTCAAATGCTCTCATTCCATTTATTAAAGCATTTTTAACTTTTAAAACTATCTTTTTGAGGAATTCTAGTTGAAAACTGTTTTTTCTGAGGCATCTTCTAGGTTTGTTTTTTTATTTTTTTAAACATTTATTAATATTTATTTTTTAGAAAAGTTAACATGGTTACATAATTCATGCTCTTACTTTCCCCTTCACTCCCTGAGCTCTTGCCCCCCCACCCCCTCACATGGCTGATGCGTATTTCCACTGGTTTAACATGTGTCATTGATCAAGTCCTATTTCCAAATTGTTGTTAGTTGCATTGGTGTGGTAGTTTCTAGTCTACATCCCCAATCATGTCTGCCTCAACCCATGTGTTCAAGCAGTTGTTTTTCTTCTGTTTCCACTCCTGTAGTTCTTCCTCTGAATGTGGGTATTGTTCTTTTCATAAGTCCCTCAGAATTGTCCTGGGTCATTGCATTGCTGCTAGTACAGAAGTCCATTACATTCTATTTTACCACAGTGTATTGGTCTCTGAGTACATTGTTCTTCTGGCTCTGCTCCTTTCGCTCTGCATCAATTCCTGGAGGTTTTTTCAGTTCACATGGAATTCTCCTTTGATCACAATAGTATTCCATCACCAGCATGTACCACAATTTGTTCAGCCATCCCCCAATTGAAGGACATACCCTCATTTTCCAGTTTTTTGCCACCACAAAAAGCACAGCTATAAATATTTTCGTACAAGGCTGTTTATCTATGATCTCTTTGGGGTACAAACCCAACAATGGTATGGCTGGATGAAAGGACAGGCATTCTTTTATAGCCCTTTGAGCATAGTTCCAAATTGTCATCCAGAATGGTTGGATCAGTTCACAACTCCACCAGCAATGCATTAATGTCCCAGTTTTGCCATATCCCCTTCAGCATTCATTACTCTCTCCTTCTTTCATTTTAGCCAATCTGCTAGGTGTGAGGTAATACCTCAGAGTTGTTTTGATTTGCATTTCTCTAATTATTAGAGATTTAGAACACTTTCCCATGTACTTATTGATACTTTTGATTTCTTTATCTGAAAATTGCCTATTCATGTCTCTTGCCCATTTATCAATTGGGGAATGGCTTGATTTTTTTATACAATTGGTTTAACTCCTTGTATATTTGAGTAATTAGACCCCATCAGAGTTTCTTGTTATAAAGATTTTTTCCCAATTTATTGTTTCCCTTATGATTTTGGCTACATTGTTTTTGTTTATACAAAAGCTTTTTAGTTTGATATAATCAAAATCATTTATTTTACATTTTGTAATTTTCTCTAACTCTTGCTTGGTTTTAAAATCTTTCCTTTCCCAGAGATCTGACAAGTAAACTATTCTATGTTCACTTCACTGATTTATAGTTTCCCTCTTTATATTCAAGTCATTCATCCATTCTGGATTTATCTTGTTATAGGGTGTGAGATGTTGATCCAAACCTAATCTCTCCCATATTGTTTTCCAAATTTCCCAACAGTTTTTGTCAAATAGTGGATTTTTGTCCCAAAAGTTGGGCTCTTTGGGTTTATCATACACTGTCTTGCTGATGTCACTTACCCCAAGACTATTCTTCCACTGATCCTCCCTTCTGTCTCTTAGCCAGTACCATACCCTTTTGATGACTGCTGCTTTATAGTATAGTTTAATATCTGGTACTGCTAGGCCCCCTTCCTTCACATTTTTTTTTCATTATTTCCCTTGATATTCTTGATCTTTTGTTATTCCAGATGAACTTTGTCATAGTTTTTTCTAATTCAGTGAAAAAGTTTTTTTGTAGTTTGATAGGTATGGCGCTAAATAGGTAAATTAATTTGAGTAGAATGGTCATTTTTATTATGTTAGCTCGTCCTACCCATGAGCAATCAATGTTTTTCCAATTGTTTAGATCTAGTTTTAATTGTTTGGAAGGTGTTTTGTAGTTGCTTTCTTATAATTCCTGTGTTTGTTTTGGTAGATAGATTCCCAAGTATTTTATATTGCCTTAGGTGTTTTTAAATGGTGTTTCTCTTTCTACCTCTTGCTGCTGTGATGTATTGGAAATATATAGAAATGCTGATGATTTATGTGCATTTATTTTGTATCCTGCAACTTTGCTGAAGTTGTTGATTATTTCTACAAGCTTCTTAGTTGATTCTCTAGGATTTTTTAAGTAGACCATCATATCATATGCAAAGAGTGATTGATTAGTCTCCTCGTTGCCTATTTTGATATCTTCAATTTCTTTTTCTTCTCTAATTGCTACTGCTAGTGTTTCTAGTACAATGTTAAATAATAGAAGTGATAATGGGAATCCTTGTTTCACTCCTGATCTTATTGGAAAGGCTTCTAATTTATCCCCATTGCATATGATGCTTGTTGATGGTTTTAGGTATGTACTGTTTATTATTTTTAGGAAAGGTCCTTCTATTCCTATACTTTCCAGAGTTTTCAATAGGAATGGATGCTGTATTTTGTCAAAGGCTTTTTCATCATCTGTTGAGATAATCATGTAATTTTGTTTGTTAGATTGTTGCTATGGTCAATTATGTGGCTGGTGTTCCTAATGTTGAACCATCCTTGCATTCCTGGTATAAATCCCACCTGATCATGGTGGATGATCCTCTTGATCACTTGCTGGAGTCTCTTTGCCAGTATTCTATTTAAAATTTTTGTATCTATGTTCATTAGGGAGATTCGTCTGTAGTTTTCTTTCTCTGTTTTTGATCTACCTGGCTTTGGAATCAGTACCATATTTGTGTCATAAAAGGAATTTGGTAGGACTCCTTCTTTGCTTATTATTATGTTAAATAATTTATATAGTATTGGGATTAGTTGCTCTTTGAGTGTTTGATAGAATTCACTTGTGAATCTATCAGGCCCTGGCGATTTTTTCTTAGGGAGTTCTTTGATGGCTTGTTCAATTTCTTTTTCTGATATGGGATTATTTAGGTATTCTATTTCTTCTGTTGTTAATCTAAGCAATTTGTATTTTTTAAATATTCATCCATATCTCCTAGATTGCTATATTTATTGCCATATAATTGGGAAAAATAGTTTTTAATGATTGCCTTAATTTCCTCTTCATTAGAGGTGAGGTCTCCCTTTTCATCTTTGATACTGTCAGTTTGGTTTTCTTCTTTTAGTTTTGTATTTTTAGCACCTCTGTTACTATAATAACTCATTTTGGTAGGGTTTTTCTTTTATTTACTCATTTTTCTAGCCTACTTCCTGAATTCATGCTTGTTGTTAAGGCTGGGCTCTGCCATACTTTCGGAGGGAAGATCTGGTCTGGTCCTGTTGTTACTTTCTTAGAGTACTGGGTGTTATCCTATTCTAGACTCTCAGGGGCAAGTTAGTTACCTTCCAGCTTTTCACTACTCCTAAAGAATTCTGATCCAGGGCAAAATTTAAATGTGGTGTGCTCCCCCACCCCTTGGTCTGCAAGTCCCTGCCTGGGTTTGGGTCTGAGGAAGAGTAGATGGCACTGGACTCCCCCCTTATTAGCCAGCTGGATATTTCTCTTGGTTCAGAGTAGCAGTACTGTAGCCTCCCCTTTGGTCTGGGCTTTCTGCCTTGGTTATTTCTCTACAGAATGGGTTAGATGCTTGAAGTGAGAGCCTGATCTGAGCTTGCGTTCTAAGCCTCATCACCACTATTGCTGCTGCTGCTGGATTCCAAACTTCCTCTTTTGACAGAACACCACTTCATGGTTACCTGCTTGGGAACACTACTTCTGTGAAAAGATCCTATTCTCAGTCTGACCTGTATTTGTGATCTGCAACTGTGTGATGGGCAGCAAACCTACCACTTGACAGTTGTCCCTATTGTAGTCCTCTGGTATGTGTCTAGGTTCCTCTTTTACCCCAACTTATAGTCTCCCCTTTTGCACTAGAGTGCTCATGCACTCATGTGCCCCTGCCCCAATCCTGTCTACAGTGTTTTCAGACCATTCTACCTGTCTCTCTGTACCTACTTATGCTGGACAAAGGACTCACTGTGACTCTTTCTTGATTTCCCCAGATTTAGGTGAGTATTCCATCTGTTTGTAGGAATTTCTGCAGGGGAACTCACCACACTACTTCTAATCACTCTGCCATCTTGGTTCTGCTTCCTTCATAATCTTTCAAGAGTTCATTGACAGTAACTCATCAGTATCACCTACCTGTCCTTTTTTTCCATATACATCTTTGAAATATTAAAACACAAGATTAAAGACTGAATTTCATCATATGCTGAATTCCCTTTGGTTCCAAGAATTAACATATTTCTTTCATTAGAAAATTAGTCATATAATTTCCCCCATTTTAAAGAAGAGAAGAAACGAGTCATATCTTCTGGTCTCAAGTACAGTGCAACTAGCCATCTAATAGCATCTAATAAAAGTTTCTTTTTGCTCACTGAATAATTAACAAACATTAAAAATTAAATAACATACATTAAATTATTAGGAAAACACATCTACCTATTCTTTCAATATCTTGGGATGTAGTTCATTTAGTTCTTGTGACTTAATTTATTAAAGAAAGCTTTGGTGTGGGCTTTTATCTTGAGTATCAACTCTTTAGTAGTTTGTTTTTCCTTTCTAGTCCAAAGGTCTGTTTGACAGAGCTAAATCAAAATAAGAAGTGACAGCAGTGGTTTTCTCCCTAATCATTTGCTCATGTACTTTGATCCTCTTTTTTTTCCCTAATTCAGCTTAACAAATGCTTTTTTGTTGTCTTTTAACTTAACTCAGCAACCGTGACTTTAGAAAGTAAGGCACTCTTGACCTTCTTGGTACAAGAATTTTGGTACACTTTGTTAGCTATCTTCCCTTCATGACTTAACTCTATTTTCATCTTTTGTACATGTCTTTTCAAAATTCAAGTTCTTATCTGAATGCAGCAAAATTTTAATGACTTAGAGATATGTGTTGGTTAATTTTGCTGAGCCACTTTTATACTTTTTTTATTCATTGTTTTAAGATATAGCTCTAGTAGAAATTAAAAGGAGACAGAAACATTGCAAAATATAGGTGATGGCTTAGCAAGGTAAAATGTCTATAATCCCAGCTACTGGGGAGTCTGAGACTGGTGGAGTTTTGAAAGAGCTGAGGAGTGCAAAGTGTTAAATTTTGGGGGAGGGGCAGCTGGGTAGCTCAGTGGAGTGAGAGTCAGGCCTAGAGACAGGAGGTCCTTGGTTCAAACCCGGCCTCAGCCACTTCCCAGCTGTGTGACCCTGGGCAAGTCACTTGACTCCCATTGCCCACCCTTACCACTCTTCCACCTATGAGACAATACACCGAAGTACAAGGGTTAAAAAAAAAAATTGGGGGGGGGGGCAGGAGTTTGATCAAAAGGCAGTGCACAAAACACTTAGTTTATTATTAGGAAATACAAATAAGAAATAGGAAGAAAGAAAGTGAAAGTAATCTTATAATAGTTTGTAACTATACCCTAGATCCCAATCCTAACTAAATTTCCCTAAGAAACCCTAAATCTATCTGCCTCAGAGGGCAGTATCTTCTGCTAGGCTGAAGTCCTCCCCTACTCTCTCTCTTTCTCTAATAATATAACCACTATCTATCTGCCTTATCTACCCAAGTTATAAATAATCAATAAGGCTATTAAGGTCTTAAATCCCTTTCTCTGACTAGGAACAGTTCCAGAGAGAGAGCAAGTCACACCCTTTCCCCAGGAGACCCAGAGACAAAAGCTCTTTGCAGTTGTCTCCAACTGATTCACTCCCCTCAGCCATGCCCTTCTTAACCATCACTAACTGACAAGTGGCACAGCAGGGGGTCTCCTACTGGAAAAACTTATTACTCTTATTCCTCTTAAATATAAAAAAAGGAGAAAATAAAAATTCTTTTAACAGGAGGAAATATATTTCAGGCTTTGGGATAGGTTGAGCTTATGTATTTAGGATGGTTATTGAATCTCAAATGTAGAAAAAAGCAAGTATGCCAGTTTCTCTAGAACATAGAATATGTGGAGGGTACTAATATTGGAAGAATTGGGACTAGAAAACTCCTTTTATAGATGATGAAACCAAGGTAAATTATCTCAAGATTATACAAAGCATAACTTGAGGTTGGATTCAGTACTCTTTCTCTATCTCTACTTCTAAAAAGCTTTCTGAAAACTTAAACCCCTATGCATTTTTCATCTGAGTTGCTATAACTCTGTCTGTGATTTGTACAGTTGAATTTTTTGACCCTAAGAACAAAATAAAAGATTTTTAATTGGGCCTTTTTGTAAAATTCATGAGAAAACATCAATAGGAATGTGGAGTTGTCTAGCTATAATAGTGGTAGTATAAATAAAAGTTCTGAGTAAAGTTAGAGTCCACTATTTTCTTTTAAGCTATATTTTGTTAAGTGCTGACCTATTCAAATAGAGGTCAGTAGAGAACTTGAGGTTAAGATAGGTAGATTTCATCAGAAATTCAAATAGAGGTCAGTAGAGAATTTGAGGTTAAGATAGGTAGTATCATCATAAGAGATGATAATTAAATCAATCGGAGCTGATGAGAGATGACCAAGTAAAGTAGTATAGAGGGAGAAGAAATGAGGGCCCAGGATACATATACAGAAACAAAGACTTTTCAAAAGATAAAGTGGGATAAGGAGATTATTTCCAATGGAAAGTATTGACAATTTTACAAAATTATATAGCACAGAAAAATTTTGATTTTTAAAAATTTGAATTACCGCTTTTTCAGGACTTCCTCAAAAAAAAAAAAACAAAACAAAGACCAAGCCCATTGTTTCAAATGATTAAGATTCTTTTGGAATCTGATTCTTTCATCCAATGTATTTACTGCCTCTTCCATCTTCAGCATGTGGGCCTGAATTATGGTGGCTGTAGAATCAACAGGACTTATTAATTGGTCAGATGTGTGAAGCAAAGGTAAAAGAAGGACCAAAAATAATTTTGAGGTAATGTCAAGTGTGGTGAGAACACCAGCAGAAATATAAAAATTCATATGAAAGAGTGGGTTTGCAAGTTGAATTCAGTTTTGGACAAGATAGGTTTTGAGGTGCCAGCAGGGTTCCAAAGTAAAACTATCCAGCATACAATTTAAAATGTAAATTTGGGGCTCTGGAGAAAGGTTGAGGTTAGAGATACAGATTTTAGTAGGCTTAGCATAAAAGTAATACTTAAAACATGAGTCAATAGATAGCCAAGGAAGAGGAAGAAATGAAGGAGTTTTGTAGATAATAACACTTGAAAGAATGGAGAAAAGATGAAGAGTCAACAAAAGAGAAAGAAAAGGAATAGTGAGAGCTAAAGGAAGAGAACCAGAAGATAAATTGACAAGGAAATTAAGGGAGAGAATGATATTAAGAAGAGAAAGGTTAGTGCTTGATGCTATTTGTAATGAGCCCAAGGAAGATAAACACTCAAAAAAAGGCCATTGGCTTCAATGAGAAGAGGGTCATTAGGGATGCTGGAGATTACTATTTCTGCTGGGATTTAATACCTAGATTACAAGGGCTTTGAGGTAGAATAGATTGCCAGTATAGACTGTTCTTTCTTTAAATTTTAGTTTTAAAAATTTTCAAACTATTCTCCCATGCTATTTCACACCCTCCCAAAACCAAACCCCCCAAACAAAAACCTTTTAACAAATTAGCATAGTAATGCAAAACAAATTCTTACATGGCCATCTCCCTAAATGTGTCTTATTCTACATATTTTAGCCTAATGTTTCTATCAGGAGGTGGGTAATATTCTTTATCATTTAGACTATTTTTTTAATAAAATTAAGGAGAGAGATAGCTTAAGAGGACAGGTGGATTAGGGGAACTTAATTGCCACTTAATTGCTTTTACTCATCTTCTATTTCTGAAAACAGACTTTTAAGCAGAATTGAATGATTTTTAGAAGATAGTCGAATATTTGTCTTGTGGCATGTGATATTAAACTTTATGTAGATTTGTGAGCAAGAAACATAAGTTATGGGATAGATGGGATCACAAAAATTTTTTAGATTGTTTAGTACAGGGGTCGGCAACATATGGCTCTTTCTGCAGGAGCCATAAAGTCAATTTTTTTTCAGGTGCTGTTACAGGAGTGGGAACTGTTACAGGAGCGCACGCTGTACAGCTCTCATGAAATTACATTTTAAAAAATGTGGCTTTTATGGCTCTCATGGCCAAAAAGGTTGCCGACCCCTGGTTTAGTAGAAGTAGTATTTACCAAGCAAGATAACCAAATATCTATTAATGTGCTAAGTAAAACACAACAGTATTTTGTTTCCTATGAACAAAACAACCTGATCTTTCAAAACTTCTCTATACCTTTTGATTAGTCTTCTCTTATTACTCAGATATATGCAATTTAGGGAGTGGAGTCTGATATTTGTTTTTATTGCTCAGATTAAAAAAAAACACTTGATATATTCTTAGATGTTCTGGCTATTTGAAGTTATTTAATAATTGATCATGTCGATAAGGTGGAATGGTTTTACTGCATTAGGAAACTTAGTTCCACTTGAAAATAGAGGCTATTCAAAGGTTCCTTGAAAATATTGTGCAGTGTAACTTCTATTGTATTTTTATCCTTTTGTATTAGTTCTGGCAATTGCAAACTTTTCTGAGCTCATGTTTGATCATATGAAAGACAATGAATGTAAAATATAATGGTGCAATAAGAACTTACATATTAAAATTCTTAATGGGTTTTCATTTTTGGTCTATGTTTTTCAAGCAGTAATGACACTCAGAGAAAGGAACTTTTTCTTTTGTATTATAAAAGGCTGATGGAAACTAAGGTTTCAAAGTATAGTGTCTGAAACAAGTATGGTAATAGAAAAAATAATAAATTTGACATGGGAAATAAATACATATATATCATCCACAAGTTTGCATAAATATCCTCTATACTCTGCCTTTGAAGTTTAACCTAGTATTCTAAAGAAATGGAAACATTTGTTTTTTTCTTATTTTACAGGAAGTTCGAAAAGTGAATGAAAGCATAAAGTATAATCACCCTTTGAGAAAATGTGTTGATACAATATTAAAAAAGGTAATTTAACAATTATATCTTAGATACTGGCTGTTTTATGTACTTTCTTCATATGTATTTTAAGAGTCTTCAAAACTCTATAACTTTTCTAAATTTTTTTTCAAAAACTTGTTTTTAATGTCCTGATTGTGATTTTAGGTAGCCAACCTTAACCATAGGTACTAGAGAACATAAGAAGTATATCCTTTTTCTTTTTTTTTTTTTAATAAATTTTGAAAGAATGCAGCTTAGTTGAATTTCTTTTTAGTTGTTTCCACATGCAATTTTTCCTTTTGTTATAATATGCTTTACACAAAATACTTTCACATTACTGTAGACTAAGTAGTAGAAGGTACCACAGAGTGATAGTGAGTGTGCCCCTTACAATGCCCTTATACTTGCTTACTAAAAATACATCTCTCTTTTTAAAAAAACATCGATTTGATTTAATTCTAAGTATTTGATTACTCAGTTACTCCTTTGTTATTTCCCAGTGTACATAAAATGAATAGCATGGAATGTATGAAAGAGTGAAGGGGTAGCAAGAAATACTTTGCTTCAGTATTGAGCAAATGTATCTGGATAGTTGTAAAAACTGAATCATCTAAAAAATTTACCAAATGTATTTCCAATATACTTATTTAGTGGCCTGCTCTTTTTTCTCTCCCATATCCTAAGTTCACTGTCTTGTAACTTGTTATGTTGACTTTGGTAAAGATGAAAGATGGACCACATGGCTTAACTATAGCCATTTTCTTTTCTTATAAGTATCCTAAGCCTCCATTGTTTCTATCTGTTGAACATATCTCCATGGTTACTTAACTTGATGAATTAGTTGATTTATTAAGTACCTTCTTCATTATTCTATTATTGTTGGAAATGAACCATTCAGAGGTAGTATACCTGGATACTCATGATTAATAATCAATGTGTTTGATTTCTCCACATACTTAAATTTTCAAGTTATCGTTCAGCTCATAATGTGCCTTCTCTTTAGAACCCTTGCCAACTAGCTTTGTAATTAATCTTTAAATCTCCAAACTTAGAAACATACATATGAAGATCGTGATTGTGGTGTTAAACCTAAATTAGGGAAATAAATTTAAACCAGTAAGTAGTCTGAATGTAGAATGTAGTGGGATCTTTTTTTTTTTTTTTAAATAATTTAACCACTTTTTAAATATTAAAACTCTTTATGTTAAAACATTTAGAAATATGATTGTCATTCCTCTCACCTCTGTCTTCTTAACACTTTCCTATGTGTGTTCTATGATCCTTCCACAGTGACTTGCATGTTTCTTCCTCAGCCATGCCCTTGCATCTTGCATCTCTGTGCTTTACCTCTGGATGGTTTGACTCCATCACTGCTGCCTCTTTGCTTCCATGACTTGAAGATTCAACTAAAATTCCACCTTCTGTGGGAAACCTTTCCTACTCCTTGAATTCATTTCTGATTGACTATTGATCATATATCCCACAGCAGCTGCTCTTCATGCCTTCCTCTCTCAGTAGGCTTGTGCATCTACTTTATTCATTTCCATTTTGAGATCATCTCCTTTTTTCTCCTTTTGTCTCCAAAACCTCTAATTATCCTCTGCTTTGTTTATGCCATAGAAGGAAAGGTGATCTTTGTCCTAGTTAAGATTAGCACCTCTCTTTGAACTCTGGAATCTAAGCTCTTCTTTCCTTCAGGCACTTGCCCATCATCACCCCTCACTCCTTTTCATCTTCATTCACTACTTACTTCTTTGTTACTTTTCTAATGCCTATTGCTTATGTCTGTGGTTCCTTAAATAGTTTTCCATAAGTCCTGTAAATCTCTACTCTTTTTCCATGTCTCCCTTAATTTTTAATATTGGATTTATATAATTATTTCAATATTTTAAATATTGGATTCATAGAAGTTGGGTTCAAATCTGCTTAACCTTTAAGCCTTTGGACCTGTTATTTTAACCCCTTTGGGCCTACAGTTTCCTTAATTGTAAAAAGAGAGGAATGGGGCAGCTGGGTAGCTCAGTGGATTGAGAGCCAGGCCTAGAGACAGGAGGTCCTAGGTTCAAATCCGACCTCAGACACTTCCCAGCTGTGTGACCCTGGGCAAGTCACTTGACCCCCATTGCCTACCCTTACCAATCTTCCACCTATAAGTCAATACACAGAAGTTAAGGGTTTAAAATTAAAAAAAAAGAGAGAGAGAGAGAGAGAGGAATTGGCCTGGATGACCTCAGATGTCCCTTCTAACCATAAACCTATGGTCCTAGACAGAGTCCTTCATAGTAATTGCTTCCACTTTCATACTCATTCACTCCTCTATCCTTTCAGTCTTGTTTCAGACTCTACTGTTCTAACTGATAGGACTCTTTTCAGAGGTCAGCAATAATAGCTTCTTGATTACTAAATTGGATGGCCTTTTCTCAGTCCTCATCTGCCTTGATTTTTTTTGTTTTCTGTAGAATTTGAATGACCATTTCTCCTTATCTAACTTCTTCTCCTTTGGCTTCATCATCTCTTAGTTCTTCTACTTATCACACTACTCCTATTCTTGGATCTTCTTTGCTGGTTCATTGTCCTTTTCCCAGATCATATCTATTCCCATGGATTGTTATTTACTTCTATAAAGATAATTCTCATTACTGTATATCTGGTCCTAATTTGTCTCCTGAATTCCATCCTCGCATTTCTAACTGACTATTGGTTATCTCTTCCTTGGTGATCTGCTGACACTTTGAATTCAACATGCCCCTAAAGTACCAATCATCTTAGATCAGTGATGGCGAACTTTTTAGACTGCATGTGAGGGGAAAGAAGCCTGCCTGGAAAGGGGGGAAGAGCAGCACATGTGCCATACTTTTGCCCACATGGTCTTAGACCCTCCCTGATCCTCCCCTGTCCCTCACCAACTAAAAGTATTCTTCATCTTTCCAAATTTTCTTTGACTTGAATATTTTTTCTTCATCCTCATTCTCTCAGTCTTGCCTTTATTTAGTTACCTACCTATCAAATTCTTCAATAGTAGAATAAATGGGAAACTTGAGAACAGAAGCTGATACTTTTCCACATATATCCTCCATGCTTATTAGCATAGTGTCTTACGCAAAATAAGTGCTTAAAAAAAGTTTACTGGATTGAATTGAATCCAAAATAGTAATCAAGAAGCAAAAGTTTTGAGAAAGTTAGCTATGATGGAAAATTGGAGATTTTTTCATTAAATTGAAAAAACTTATATTCTGTATATGCAAAAGTGCTTATTATTTTAAAAAATATATATTTTTTCCTAATAGTGTCCTACAGAATACCAGGAAAAAATGGGTAGGAACATGGATGACTATGAAGACTTTGATGAAAAACATAATACTTACCCAAGTGAGAAAAGTTTGGTTAAATTACATAAACAGGTAATAAACTTTTTTTTAACTATTTCATTTATTAAAGATTTTAGCTATTGCCCACAAATGTGGAATTTTTAATTGTGTGATTCATAAGCTTGATTTCATTTTGCCCTTGTCTTTTGTCCATGTCACTGGTTACATGTTCATGTATTCTACAAGATTTGCTTAGATGCCATCTCCACTGTTATCTTCACATAGTTTAAAAAATAATCTTCCTAACAATTTTTGAATGAGACATTCCTTATAATTATTAAAGTTCATTAAGTTTAACTCTTACTCCATGTTTTCTTACCTAGGTCATTTATTCAGTTCAGAGACACCGTCGTACACAAGTACAGTGGCGAATTCTTTTGGAACAAGCATTTTATCTTGAAGATGTGGCAAAAAATGAAACCAGTGCTACTCGTCAGTTTGTTCATACTTTTCAACCACAAGAACCAGAAAACAGATTTATCCAGTATTTCTATAGTCCAACAGTTGGTATGGGCTAAACTGTAAATTTCAAAATTAACTAATATTAACTCCCTTTTTTGTGCTCTTAATGCATGTATTTTCCCCAAGGATGTATATAGTTTAATTATTCCTATTTGACATTTATTTCCATTCATAATGTGCTATAAGTCGTTTTCAGTGCTAAGCCAAAAAACCCCATAACTGTCAAATTATTCTTCATTTAGTATAATCATCCTAATCTGCATTATATCTCTAGCTCTGTATATGGAAATATTCCAGATTTTTTTTGTAACATTAGCTATAAAGCCAGTAATTAGGTTTTGATGCAGGGGCAGCTAGGTGGCACAATAGATAGTGTCATCTAGATCTGGGAGGTGCTGGGTTCAGATATGGCCTCAGGCTTCCTAGCCTTATGACTGGGCAAATCACTTAACCCTAATTGCCTAATCCTTGCCACTCTCCTGCCTTGGAACTGATACTTAGTATTAATTCTAACACATAAGGTAAGGGTTTATTTAAAAGAAAAAAGATACTTGATGCAATTGATTCAGTTGTTTGGGTTTTTTTTTTCTTCTCCTAGCCTATATAGTAGAGTGTACAGTGCTTAAATTAACCCTTTTCATTAAGTGATATAATTTTAGGACCTGCAGTGATACAGCTTGCCTATTTATCTTTTTTTATCCACATGTTCCAATCTTCATATTTAATGCTTTCTGTTCTTGCCACTGTGTATGCTACTCCCCTCCCATGCTGACACCCCCTCTGCAACCCTACTGCCACTACCACACAAAAATAAATATTTTCATTTCTGGTCAAGAAATGAACTTTCAGATTAACTGACTAAAAAGTAATTTTTTAGAGTGCTCTCAGTTTGGAGAATGGAAATCTATCCTGTTTGACCAGAAAATCATTTTTTTCTTGACTGTAGTTTCTTCTTTAACTATTAGCTACATGGTGTAAACTTAAATGGATTTTTCCTTGTCATGCACATCATAAGATTTACAGAATTAACATCCAAAACAAACTCAGATCTTGCTATCTTTGTTTTTTATAATGACATTCTAGATCAGTCTTCTGTCTAATGAATATTTGAATAACATTTTCATTTAATGTGCTATGCTATTTCCTATGTATCATTACACTGTCATGTCAAAACTTTATAAATCCTTAAGACCACATGAACACAGAATTGATAAAATCCAGGTTATCTAACTTTTGAATTTGGGGGAGGGCAAAATATTTCCTCAAAAACTGAGTTGCTGCTCATCCTTTTTTTTTCTGCTACAGTTAATCCCCCATCAGGGAAGTGTTCTTGGAATCTTTAATTATCATCCTTGATGCTAAGTTGAGCTGTGTCTGTTTCTCTATAGCCTCTTTGGCAAGTGAGAGGGCTGCTTCTCCTTGTTCTTTCTTTCTATGGTCTTTGTGAACTATGTGGTAAAGAATTTTGTCTGAACTCAAAAAACTAGCTAAGTGAAATTATTGCATTTTTTTCTTTTCATAGGCTCTTTTAACCTTTTAATTTTCTTTTGTCTTTCAGAATGGTACTGGGAATGTCTTTTGAGGCCCTGGTTTTACAGGATACTTGCTGTTGTTTTGGCCATCTTCTCTGTGATTGTCGTTTGGTCAGAATGTACATTCTTTAGCACTAAACCTGTCTTATCCCTATTTGCAGTCTTCATACAACTGGCAGAAAAAACATATAATTATATATATATCGAGGTCAGTTTGGCATCTGTCTATCATATACCAGCGTATATCAGTATATAATAGTAACTTATTTATATAGCACTTTATGGTTTGCAAAGCACTTTCTTCACAATAATTCTATGCTTAAATAACATTTGTTCTCTCTTTCATCAAGTAATAATGAAAGGGAAGAAGGCATCTAATATATTATTTGAGAATAAGTTATGAGTAATTCGCAGTGTTCCTAGGTAGAATACAGAGCATCAAAAACATTTAAGCTAAAATTTATTTAATAGTTTTTCCACACTTTGACCCTCTAGTATTTCTATGAGGAGTCACCAAGGAAATAAGAACCTTTGTTTGTTTTGATAACTAAATACAAAGCTTTATTATTATGAATAGATTTTGTCCTGATTGAATTAACTTTAATTTCCTAGTTACAGATATTTATTAGTTTTAAAATCTATAATATTGCTACTTAGAATACTTTAGTTTGTGGGTGATATATAAATATATGTGTGTGTATACACATACACACATATACACAGACATGTAATGTTACATATAAAATGGAAGTTAGGGGGCAGCTGGATTTAGTTAGCTGGTAGTAGATTAAGAGTCAGGCCCAGAGACAAGAGGTCCTGGGTTAAAATCTGGCCTCAGACACTTCCTAGCTGTGGGAGCCTGGGCAAGTCACTTAACCACCATTGCCTACCCTTTACCACTCTTCTACCTTAGAACCAATAATATTGATTCTAAGACAGAAGGTAAGGGTTTTTTAAAAAAAAATCGTTAATTTTAAGTTAAATTCATGGGTTTTTTATTGATGCAATTTGAGTTTTCCCAACTAAAAGTATTGTGAAACCTCTTACAGAGTACATTTTCTGAAGGCAATTAAGTAAAACTTAATATTATGATTACATAAATTAAATCAATTTTATAAATTCAATTTTTCCTTTGCTTTCAGATTGCATGTTTTCTTTCCATCTTCTTCTTAAGCATCTGTGTTTATTCTACTGTCTTCAGGATCCGTGTATTTAACTATTATTATTTAGCATCACATCACCAAACTGATGCTTACAGTCTTCTCTTTAGTGGCATGTAAGTACATGGTGATTAAAAATTAACACAAAAATCTCTCCTTTGTATACATACCTTCCTTATTTGTTATTGTTTTTGGACAATGCAAATAACTGAGTTAGTCTGAGGAAGGATCATTTGGTAGGAAAAACAGAATCTGTGATGGTAACTGCTCTAGAAGTTGGAGATAAATTTGAACATTCAGCACAAAAGTGTCACATCTCTGCCTGAGGTATAATTTGATCTGAATTGAGGTGCTATTTAGAATGACTTGTTTTCTCTGGAACCAGAAAATCAATATTGGTAGTGCTTCATAAATGTTTACTGTATTAAGTTGAGGATTGAAAAGTTCTTACCTTAAACTATGCCTACAAATAGAACCAAGACAGTAATCTCCAAATGGAATAATCTGCTTTGGGACTTTGGAAAGTTTCTTCTCACTTAACAGTGTTCAAGGAAAGACCAGGTGATAACTTGTCAGCTATGACAAGCTTCCTTCATAGGCTAGGAAATCCAACTAGATGAACTTTAAGATCTTTGCCACCATTTCTTTTTTATTAGCTTACATTTCTTTGATACATGAAGAAGGGGATTAGGAAAGATTTAGAAGAGTACCTAGATCTGAGGAGCTGATAAAATGCATTACTTAATCTGCAAATAACTGGATGTTGTAGCAAATCTTTTCATTTTTAATTGCCTACCTTTTATACCTTGTTCTCTGATTTAAACTACCAAAATTACCAGTCATTTTCATGCAGCACTCAACAAGAAGTGGTCTTTGAGTGTATTTCCTCTGGTGCTTTGCTGTTAAGAAGAAATGTAGACAGGACAATCAGATATTACAAGTTTACATTCCTGAAGATTCTCTTCCTTCTCTGCAACTCACCCCCGACCTTAGCAGGCCTTGAGTTACAATAGAAGTGCTAGAAAAAGTAGTTGGCCTTTAGAAGTTTTGACTACCAACTTTTTCAAAATCATCCCCAGACAAATAAGGGTGGCTTATGTTCAAAATCCCAAATAAATAGAATCTAAAAAGAATGTTAAAGTACATTTTAGTGATAGAAAATTTTGTCATTAAGATGTTTTCAAGTGATTACAATTTTGCATGTTTGCCTAATATTGTAGTTTTATTTTGAAAATTTTATTATTTATACAGTTTACTTAAAATCTCTTATTACCACAGGTTATTCTGTCGTTTAACTCCCCCTTTGTGTCTAAATTTTTTGGGCTTGACACACATGGATTCAACAATTTCTCACCAGAACACTCAGCCAACTGCTTATACATCAGTAAGTAAATGGAATATATGCTGCTACAGATTCAATAAAAAGAACTGTAATATAACATTTAGAAGGGTATACTTGGCTAAAGAGGAGATATACTAAAATATATTTCTTGTGCCATTAGTGATATAGAAGCTTATCTTTGTGGTTTCTTGGTTCTGATGTTTTCGTATTGACTGCAACATTCTTTTAAGAGTTATGGAGTTGCTAATTCTGAGCAAGTGTTTAAAATTTTTAATTCTAAAATAGTTATTACAAAATTTAATTTAATTTTTAATTTAATTGTTTGACCTCTGAAGCAAATAGCCTAAGACTGAATGGTGAAGCATTATGTTTGTAGTTTTAATTGTTTTTGTTACCTCCAGAGGTCACTCCATAGAGGATGGAAAGGAGTCTTAACACATTTTCTCAGAATAGGAAACCTTTCACTGCATTTAAATTGCAACTTCATAATAAGCCTATAAATCTGATATAAATAAGATACTAGTTAGTAGGAAGCATAGTCATAGTATGCAAGACAAGCCACATTTGATAAGGCAATGTAAGTGTAAACATTCAGGTTAATAAATAAGGTCGAAACTTAGTGTAGTGAAAAGAATCTGGATTTGGAAACAAAAGACTTGAATTCAAATCCCAGTTCCACCACTTAACTAGCTGTGTAATGTTGGATAAGTCGCCTATCTTCTTGGTATTTCATAGAAGTTGGATTTAGATTATCTCCAAGTTCCTTCCTGTTCTAAATCTGTGATCCTAATGATTTGTTTCTTCCTATTGAAAAGGTATATTTATGGATATATTTTGGTTGATGATCAACATAGACATTTTTATATGAATAAGGGGAAAAGTCTGATTAATTTAAATTCATTATTTTCTTCTGTTTCAGATTATGGGTTCCATGAAAGTACTATCTTTTATTGCTGATGGATTCTATATTTATTATCCTATGCTGGTTGTTATTCTCTGTATTGCTACTTATTTTAGGTAAGAAAAGCAGAGCCTGAACATTGATTTTCTTCCTTGTGTCCTTTACCCTAATCTGGATACCCCACTTTCTTGGCAAGTAAGATATTCACTAGATGTTCTGTTGAAAAGAATCTGGCTAACCCAACAAGTAGAGTCCTCCCTCTATATCAAGGGTAGGCAACCTTTTCGGCTGTGAGAGCTCTAAACGCCACATTTTTTAAAATGTAATTTCGTGAGAGCCGTACAGTGCTCACAGCGCGCGCTCCTGTAACAGCGCCTGAAAAAAAATTGACTTTATGGCTCCTGCAGAAAGAGCCATGTGTTGCTGACCCCTGCTCTATATGGTTGGAGCCTTGCTAGCAACAGGTCTATTTTTTAAAAATAAAATTTTTCTTGACTCCTTCCTTCTTCCTACCCCTACTTCTTCACTAGTGGTTTGCAAAGTATGAGAGCCTTATAGGATGAATGAAGGAGAGTTATATTCTAACTCTTTGCATTAGATTCTAATGAGAGTGGTTTCTACATATAGGAAGTAAAACTCCCTTGTGTTAAATTTTTTTATGTGTATGCAAATGCTAATCTTGAAACCAGATTTCTAAAATATTCCTTGATTTCTGTTTTTGATAATACAAATCACAGTATTAAAGTGATATAGAGAAAGGTGACAGAGTTTCTCAAGTGAGTTCAAACAGATCCTAGGGGTAAAGCAAGGTTTATTACTCTGACATTTTGGAACTGGAGTTTAGGGTAAGTAGTATTTGTCTTTAATTTTTTTCATCACATTTTTTTGGTGTTCATTTTTTATGAGTTTTAAATTCTCTCCCTCCTTCCCTTCTTCCCATTCCTTGAGAAGCAAATGATTTTTTAGAAATTATGCATGTGTAGTCATTGAAAGCATGTCTGTTTTAGCCAGATTGCAAAACAAACAAAAACAGAACAAAGGAAAAAATAAAAATAATAAAGTATGCTTCAATCTGCATTCAGACTCTATCATTTTCTTTGGAGGTAGATAGCATTTTTTAACATCAGTCCTTTGTCTTTGTCTTGGATCTTTGTAATGCCAACAATAGTGAAGTCATTTCAGTTGATCATTATATGAAATTGCTGTTACTGTGTACAGTGTTCTCCTGGTTCTTTTCACTTCACTTTACAACAGTTCATGGAAATCTTTCTAGATTTTTCTTTCCTTTTTTAAAATTTAAATTAATTAATTTTATATAGAATATTTTCCCATGATTACATGATTCATATTCTTTCCCTCTCCTCAACCCCTCCACTTCCCACCCCCCCACCATAGCCGACATGCAATTCCACTAGGTTTTACATGTATCATTTCCATATTATTGATAGTTGCACTAGGGTAATTGTTTAGCGTCTACGTCCCCAATAATATCCCCATCAATCCATGTGTTCAAGCAGTTGTTTTTCTTCTGTGTTTCTACTCCCACAGTTCTTTCTCTGGATGTGGATAGTTTTCTTTCTCATAAGTCCCTCAGCGTTGTTCTGGATCCTTGCATTGCTGCCAGTAGAGAAGTCCATTACATTCTATTGTGCCACAGTGTATCAGTCTCTGTGTACAATGTTCTTCTGGTTCTGCTTCTTTCACTCTGCATCAATTCCTGGAGGTCTTTCCAGTTCACATGGAATTCCTCCAGTTTATTATTCCTTTGAGCACAATAGTATTCCATCACCAGCATGTACCACAATTTGTTCAGTCATTCCCCAATTGAAGGACATACCCTCATTTTCCAGTTTTTTGCCACCACAAAAAGCACAGTTTATAAATATTTTTGTACAAGGCTGTTTATCTATGATCTCTTTGGGGTACAAACCCAACAGTGGTATACCTGGATGAAAGGACAGGCATTCTTTTATAGCCCTTTGAGCATAGTTCCAAATTGTCATCCAAAATGGTTGGATCAATTCATAGCTCTACCAGCAATGCATCAGTGTCCCAATTTTGCCACATCCCCTCCAACATTTATTACTTTCCTTTGCCGTCATGTTAGCCAATCTGTTAGGTGTGAGGTGGTACCTCAGAGTTGTTTTGATTTGCATTTCTCTAATTATAAGAGATTTAGAACACTTTCTCACGTGCTTATTGATAGTTTTGATTTCTTTATCTGAAAATTGCCTATTCATGTCCCTTTCCCATTTATTAATTGGGGAATGGCTTGATTTTTTTTGTACAACTGATTTAGCTCCTTATTTATTCGGATAATTAGACCTTTGTCAGTGTTTTTTGTTATAAAGGTTTTTTCCCAATTTGTTACTTCCCTTCTAATTTTGGTTGCATTAGTTTTGTTTGTACAAAAACGTCTTAATTTAATGTAATCAAAAATATTTATTTTACATTTTGTAATTTTTTCTAACTCTTGCTTGGTTTTAAAATTTTTACTTTCCCAAAGATCTGACAAGTATAGTATTCTGTGTTTGCCTGATTTACTTGTAGTTTCCTTCTGGTGTGAGATGTTGATCTAAACTTAATCTTTTTCATTTTGTTTTCCAATTTTCCCAGCAGTTTTTGTCAAAGAATGGATTTTTGTCCCAAAAGCTGGGCTGTTTGGGTTTATCATGGACTGTCTTGCTGACATCACTTACCCCAAGTCTATTCCACTGATCTTCTCTTCTATCTCTTAGCCAGTACCAAATTGTTTTGATGACCACTGCTTTATAGTACAGTTTAAGATCTGGTACTGCTAGGCTACCTTCCTTCATTTTTTTTCCATTTTTCCCTTTGATATTCTTGATCTTTTATTCTTCCAAATGAACTTTGTTATAGTTTTTTCTGATTCAGTAAAAAAGTTTTTTGGTAGTTTGATAGTTATGGCACTAAATAAGTAAATTAATTTGGGTAGAATGGTCATTTTAGCTCTTCCTATCCATGAGCAATCAACATTTTTCCAATTGTTTAGATAGCGTTTTGTTGTTATGTTCATATAATTCCTATGTTTGTTTTGGTAGATAGATTCCTAAGTATTTTATATTGTCTAGAGTGATTTTTGAATGGTCTAGATTTTTCTGAAAGCATCATCCTTGTCATTTCTTATAGAACAGTAATGTTCCTTCCCATTTGTGCTATAACTTATTTAGTCAATCTCCAGGTGACGGGCATTCCCTCAATTTCCAGTTCTTTGCTACCACAAAAAGAGCATAATATTTTTGTGTATATAGGCCCTTTTATGTTTTTTTTCAAAGTCTTTTTGAGATATAGACCTTTTAGTGGTTACTGGGCTAAATGATTTATGCACAGTTTTATAGTCCTTTAGGCTCCTAATTTTTAATGATCTCTTTCTCTGGGATCATTAATATTAAGTTTGCATATACATTTTTTCACCAGGCAAATTACTAAGGGAATACTTCACAGAACTTTATAAAATAATAAAATTCATACTTAAAAAATACAAAATCACTAATAAGAGAAATTCAAATCAAAACAATGCTCAGGTTTTAACTTGGGCTCTGCATATTGGCAAACAAATTAGAAAAACAAAAGATCTTGAATATAAAAGAAATTATTAAAAGAAGTTGGGTTGTAAGGGGAATGCAACTCCATATTTCAAACTATATTATAAAGCAGCAGTCATCAAAACTACCTGATCTTTGTTAGAGTAGTGAGAGATCAGTGCAACAAACTTGATGAAAGAAATTCAGGAACAATAGAACTCAATAATCCAGCATTTGATAAAGTGAAAAATGTAAATTACCTAGAGGGAAGAAATCTCCTTACTTTCTTAAAAATAGCAAACTTTGGGGAAACCTGGAATATAGTCTAGTAGAAATTAGGCTTGGACATCATATTCTTGGACATCTTACATCATATTCCATAATAAATTCTAAATGTACACATAATCTTAATATTAATGATCTTACTATAAAAAGAATTCAATTAGAAACAGATCATTAGAAGTTAGAAATTAGAAGTCAGAAAAACAGACATTACAAGAGAACTTCTCAGTTATAGATAGAAGCTATATTCTTTACCCAAGAAAAGATAAAGGCAATTACAAAAGATAAAACAGATAACTTAGATTATTTGAATCTGAAAAGCTTAAGCATAGATAACATTAATGCATCTACAATAAAAGAAGTGGTCAGATAAGTTAAAATTCTTGCATCAATTTACTCTGATAAGGGTTTGATATCTAAGATATAGCAATGATATATAGAAATATATATGTAGAAATGTGTGTGTATAATAATCTCCATTCCATGATAGATAGTGGCTAAAGGATATAAGCAAATGGTTCTCAAAAGAAATGCAAAGTATTCACAGTCATGTGAAAAAATGTCCCAAATCACTAACAAGAGAAATGCAAATCAAAATAATGCTCAAGTTTCACTTCACACTTTGAAAATTGGCAAAAATGACCCCAAAATGGTAATAGTCAGTATAGGCATTGTAGATATCACAAGCGTATGGAAGATATTAAAAAATTATCTTTATCTCTTAAAAAAATTTAGGAAAACTGTACAAATAGTTACATACTTAAAATATTTTTGTTTTCTGAATTAGTATATTCTATGAATGAATTGTTGATTTTATGTTTAGATTTTATAGAATTAAACAAATTGGATTTATTTGGTGAATGATGGTTCTTATTCCTTTTGGAATCATAGACTTAACATATTTTGAGTTGGATGGGACCCTAGTTACCAAATTTTACCCTCTCATTTTACAAATGAGGAAACAATACCTCAAAAAAATAACTCACTCACTATCTCATAGGTAGTAAGTGACAAGTTGACTCCAGAGTTAGTACTTTTTATGTTTCAGTATATAGGGTGTATAGAACCTCAAGAGAGGGTTTATTGGGGGCAGCTGGGTGGCTCAGTATATTAACAACCAGGCCTAGAGACAGGAGGTCATAGGTTCAAATTTGACCTCAGACACTTCCTAGCTGTGTGACTCTGGGCAAGTCACTTGACCCCCATCACCTAGCTTACTGTTTTTCTGCCTTAGAACCAATACATAGTATTTTTAATTTTTATTTTAATTTTGAATATTTTCCCATAGTTACATGTTTCATGTTCTTTCCCTCTCCCCCAAAGCCCTTGCTCCCCTGTAGCCAATGCACAATTCCACTTATTTTACATGTATCATTGATTAAGACCTAATTCCATATTATTGATAGTTGGACTAGACTAATCATTTAGTGTCTACATCCCCAATAATCCCATCATCCCATGTGATCAAGTAGTTGTTTTTCTTCTGTGTTTCTACTCCCACAGTTCTTCCTCTGAGTGTGGCTAGTTTTCTTTCTCAAAAGTCCCTCAGCCTTGCTCTGGATCCTTGCCAATACATAGTATTGACAGAAGGTGAGGGTTTAATTAAAAAAAGGGGGGGGTTATTGAAAGTTTTGGATAAGAATCACATAGGAAGAAAAGGTATAGAAGGTTGTGGTTGTCAAAAGAAACTTTTATGAGTAGGACTACTATTATTGACATCAAAGTATTTTATCCTGTTGTAAAACTTTGCTAAAAAAAATAGCAAAACTGCTTTATATTGTCACTCTAGAGTGACCAAATTTTGAGTTCAAATTAATCTGGATAAATAATTATTAGTGGAGTTGCATCATCTGCAAATGTATAGCAATTTAGTTGTAGGAGTTAAGTAAAAAAGAAGTAAATGGGGATGCCACCCAGTGCTATTCTTTGAGCTCAGTGTAGCAGGATGGGAGATGGGAAACTGGAATCTGCTGTCCTTTAATCTATTCCCTATGGTCTTAATTCTCCTTGCTTCTCATTATGAATATCATTCATGATGAGTGATTCTAGGATTTTATTCTGATTATACCTACATTCATTCTGTTTATTCTGGTTTGGCCAAAGAAGAGGGAATTTTGTTAGCCTTCCATTATTTTCACCTCAGAAGGCCTTTGCATATCCCCTTTGACTTCCTTGTTTCTGTTCTTGCCTCGTAGTGAAACATGAAGAATAAACACTATAATCACATTTATGTATGAAGCTCTTCTAGGAGCTTAACTGAATTATAATAAAATTTGCATTCAGTTATTTAAATATAAATCTTACCTCATCTAGCCATTTCAGATCCTTCTGCTTTCTGAGACAGATTGTCTCCTTAACCCCTTTATAACTCCAACTTTTAGGAACTGCATTTTATAGGTGATTTAAAATTTTTGCAAGGGTAATTTTGACCATATGAGATTTTCCATTTTGCTCTACTTGATGACTTTAAAGCCTACCTTCCACTAAGTTATACTATAGTAAAAAATTAATCTGTGCCTTATTTCCTTCCTCTTAACCCTTTTTTCCAGTTTAGGAACACGTTGTCTGAATCTGCTAGGTTTTCAACAATTCATGGGAGATAATGATATGACATCTGATTTAGTCGATGAAGGAAAAGAGTTAATTAGACGAGGTAAGATTTATATTTAAAATAAGCAAAAGAAAAAATACTGTGACAAGTCAAAAATTAATATTTCACACATATAAGTGGATGAGTAACTTTTAGTATCTTATTCAAGGTTTGATATTACATATGAAAGTATTTGGTTGTATTTACTAAAAGCTGCATGTATCCTTTACTGGAGTAGAGAATATAACATATCCCAAGCATTGAATGCTACACATTTAAAAAAAACATATCTTATCACAATAATGCTATTTTATAGATTTACCTATAAGAAGTACTATTATAGCATAAGTTATCATGAACATTCATTTTTTAGAATTAGATATATTTTTCTTAACTTAAGATTCACTTTTCAGAGGTGTGAGATTAGCCAGACCCGAAGGTGTAAATCTTTTCATTTTAATTATTTAATAAATCTTCTTTTGATAGAATGTTTTGTTTTAATATCTTATTATCTTTAACAGACATTTACTAATTACATTACAAACTTAATTAAAGTAATGATAATTCACTTAAGAAAAAACAAACCTTACCTTATCTTAGCATCATTTTTAAGATAAAAGAGCCACAAGGACTAGGCATAGGAGTTAAATGACTTGCCCAGCTAGGAAGTATCTGAAGTCAACTTTGAACCCAGATTCTCCTGATTCTAGATCTGGAATGATCATTCACATTAATATAGGACATTATTGTTTATATAATTGTTTAATGTATGCAGATCACACTATGGCATGAAGCTCAAAACTTCACTGAGACTTTCAGGACACCCCATATATACACATGCATGCACAGACAGAAAGGCCTTGTCCTAGTTGTGGTTCAACGTTTGTTGAAATGAATCATGTAGAACCTAATGATTTCAGATAATCAGTACTTTTAATAACAAACAATATATGCTAATGCTTGTGCCCAAGTAAACGTGTTCTCCAAGGAGATTAAAAATCTATCCTCACAAGTAAAGGCTGCAAGCAAGGAAAAGAAATCATAGGGAAATTCCCTAGGGTCTCAGGGACATTACCAAAATCCATTTCTTGCTTTCTTGTGTCCTCTGTGGGAAGGCTGCTAGAGGCCAGCAGAAAAACCTCCATCTGTGTCAGCACAAGGCAACTTCCTCTACCTGATCTCCTAGCCAGAGTATGGGAACATCTGGTGTAAAGAGGAACAACTTTTTCCTTTGATGTCAGCCCTTCCATCTCCTGTTTTTCCTGTGCCTTAAGGGAAGGGTAAAGTCACTGGGGACTAAGACTTCCATTTCTGCTGTTTGGATTAAGTGTTTTGCTCCCTTGAGTATTTTCCAACCTATTCTTCAGCCTTCAGAAAGAAGAGGAGTAGTGAAACAGGGTCTTCCATTTAGCATCCACCCTTCATTTGTCTCTAGGCTGATCTCTGTCCTCTGAATAGAGGAGTGGCACTTTTCACTCAGTAATGAATATTCTCGTCCTGGTAATCCTGTGATTCTGAACCCCTTTAGGTCATCAGCCAAACCCCATTCCCCATCTGTTCCTTTGTTTAGTCCTAACTGAACCATGTTATTCTAACATTAGTACTTTTCTTTCTCTAGAGAAGAGAAAGAGGCAAAGACAAGAAGAAGGTGAAAATCGAAGAAGAGTAAGTATAATATTTTAAACTCTTTTAGGCAGTATTAAATGAAAAGCAGAGTAAGAAGCCAAATGGGAAGGATGGTACAAATGAATAAAAATGATTTGTTTTAAATATATATATTAAATGTATTTTTTTAAATTGCATTCCCACTATATGGGACTATCACAGGTAACAAAATTTATCACGTAGTGGTCCTTTTGAACCTCCATTAAAAATATTTAAAAATAATTATGTATGTATATATTCATAGATCTAGGAGTAGCTTAGCCAGTGATGGGCAAACTATTTCCCTCTGGCCAGATCCAGGCCATAGTTTTTCCATCACTACCTTAAGCAGTTCCCTTATCACTACATCTGGATATGGGGGTGTAGTGATTAGGGAATTACTTAAGGTAGTGATGGGCAAACTATGGCCTGGATTTGGCCAGAGGGGAATAGTTTGCCCATCACTGGCTTAACCCATTCTAAAAAACTGATGCTTTCTTACATGCTAAATATATTTGAAATTTTTTTATAATATCCATTTACTTTACTAAGCTTTTCTATTCTAAAATAGAAAAGTCATTAGTATTACCCAATCATAATTACTGCTCCTGAAAGTATCACATTTAGCCTAGAAAAGTCTTAGAGAAGAGTGATAGTTGTCTCTATATGCTCAAAGCATTGTTTAGGGACAACTAAGGCATAGGAGTACAAAATAGTGGCAAATTTCAGCTCTCCATGTGACACAGTTAGGCCTGTCCAGAAATGGCTTGAGTTATCTCCATAGATGATAAAGCTTCTTTTCATACAACCAAAGACTACTTGGCAAGTTCTCTAGGAGTCCGTGGAAGAGATCTTTGAACTTATTTACAAGTTGATTTAGATGGCCCCTAAGCCTCCTTTCACTTAAATTCTATGTTTCTCAATTAGAAACATTTAATTTAAACATTTACTTAGAATGTACTCTAAGAGGCTTTATTATGTTTTTATTATGTATTGTTCTCATTAATGCCATGTGACTATTTTTAGAGCACTTCAGTTTTTTTAGGGAAGATAGTTTTAATATGTTTCATATATTTACATAATGACTATTATTATTTTATTTTCATTACCTCATCAGTTTTCAGTTTTCATTTCTTTCTTTTTTTTTTTTTTAAATAAAAGCCCTTATCTTCCATCTTAGAATCAATACTATGTATTGGTTTCAAGGCAGAAGAGCAGTAAGAGCTAGGCAATGAGGGTCAAGTGACTTGCCCAGGATCACACAGCTAGGAAGTGTCTGAGGCCAGATTTAGACCTAGGACCTCCCATCTCTAAACCTGACTCTTAATCCACTGAGCCACCCAGCTGCCCCCTCATTTCATTTTTAAGTTATCTCAACTTATATAATAAGTAGTATATGTAATATTTTCTCGATAGGGGTGGTGGAGAGGGAAACCTAAAGAATTAATATGTTTTGATTTGACTAGCTAGAAAATAAAAAATATATTATTTTGTAAATATAAACTATATTAATTTACTAAAACAAATTCAGATGTTTAGAGTAACTGTTGTGCTCACATTATATTGGTTTTGATGGGTGGACCAGGGAGGAGCAGTGTGATTTCATTGGTTTAGAGAATTCCTATTATGTGACTTTTTTTATCTATGAAGCTTTCCTGCACAATATTCTCTTCAGCTTTTCATGGTACTGTTTGCTCCTGGTTCTTCTCTTTTACTGGATTTTCATTGGTGTGCAAGCCCTAGTTATAGTGGTTGTCCCCAAGGGCTCTGTCCTGGGTCCACTTCCCTTCTCTCCTATACTGTTTAAGTTGGTGATTTTATCAGCAGCCATGAGTTCCATTTTCATCTATCTCTGTGCTAATGACTTCCTTCCCAATGAATGCTGAATATAATTCACAAGCTCATTGCCATCCTTGACTCCTCCTCATTTTTGATATCCAGTCAACTGTAAAGTTTTGTTGTTTCTGCCTTCCCAGCTTCTCTTGTATCATTCTTTTCTCTACTCACAAAACCACCACCTTGGTTCAAGTGTATTATTCACTGTTATTGTTCAGTCATTTTCAATTGTGTCTGACTCATGTCCTCTTTTGGGATTTTCTTGGCAGAGGTAAAGAGTGGTTTACTGTTTCTTTCTCTAGCTCATTTTATGAATGAGGAAATGAAAGCAAACAGGGTTAAGTGACTTGTCCAGGGTCATATAGCTAGTAAGTGTCCACAGCAGGATTTGAATTCAGGTCTTGTAAATTCCAGACCTGGAACTCTATCCATTGTGCCACCTAGCTGCCTTCACCACTCACCTACATAATTGCAATGGCTTTCTAATTGATATCCCTGTCTTTAGTCTCTCCCCATTCCACTCCATCTCTCACATAGCTGTCAAAGTAGTTTTTCTAAACCTTAAGCCTAACCTTGTCACTCCCTGTACTCAGTGAACTCCTAGGCTCCCTGTTACCTACAGGATTAAATATAAATTCCTTTGTTTAGCATTCAAAGTTCTTCATAACTTGGTCCCTTCCTACTTTTCCAGTCTTAGTACGTTTTAGTCCTCTTCATGCCTTCTATATCTGAGCCATCTCTGCCTTTGCACTGTCTACACCTCATGCTTGGAATGCTTCACTTACCACCACTCCTCAACCTTTGTTGTTGTTTCTGGCTTCCTTCAGTTCTGTCTACAGTAGACTTTTACTTGTCTCCCCCCAACCTTCCAGGGCCTAGTCCTCTAGTTACCATCTATCTTCTCTGTATGCATTTTGTTGTTCCTCCCTTCGGAATGTAAGTTGTGTGGGGGCAAATACTGTTTTTGCCTTTGTATCCCCAATGCTTGACACATAGTAAGTATTTAATAAAGTTCAGTGTATGGACTCAATGCCTCTCCTGCTAGGATTGTATATTTTAATTATACTTTTGATGAAACATTGAGGGTTTTTTGCTATAGTTTTATGTTTCTTTTCAAGGAATGGAAGGAGCGTTATGGAAACAATCGAGAAGATTCCACCAGGAATAGAAATGTTCATACTGACCCAAAAGAGTCAAATTATGCAGAAACCAATACCAACAGATGTAAGTGGCCATTGCATTTGGTTTAGGGGAGTAAATTATATTGCTTGCCAAACTTCAGCTTAAGAATCCACATTGGACAGATTCATGGAAGTAGCATTTTGGAATTCTATTATATTCTTATATAGACCAATTTAGGGTACTGGGCTAAATTTGTATACTTAAGAGCAGGCAAAGAATTGGGAGGAGTGATCAGAAACCAGAGAATATCAGTGTACTGGCTTGTCTGGACCTAAAGTTCCATATTATATCATATATATTTAAAGTTCCTGAAAGTTCTAAGCTTTCAGATGATTTATTTTCATGATTAATCTATTTGAATTTTGATTCATTTTCTTCTTTCCAGCTAATTGTATGCTTTAAAATATTTTAAAAATACTAATTGATACTGTTTTTTCAGTAAAAATAATCTTGACTAGCTAATTAATTCTGATTCACATTACTGGCTTAACTGTTCTAAAAATTGTTTCCTTTGCTTAGATGACCTGTTAATCATCCACAATTATTTCGTGTTGTATTTTTTTCACTTAAATCTTATTCTGTTGTCTTATCATGGTTTCTTTAAGGCCAAGCCAAAAAAAGTCCAAGCTTAGGCAGATTGTACCTTATTAGCCTGAATATAGTGTGACTTTTTTCCCCCAATATGTACCTTTGAAAGTCACATTTGCATTATATTTGAGCACTTCCAGCTTTGAAACCATAAGTTGTGTACTTTGACCTCTGCATACAAAAAAAGCATGGCTATCTCCTGGGGCAGAAGGGAAATGTGACCAAATGCCTGTTTATTTTGGTATTCCATCAAATGTCATCGTTAATACCAAAGGCGCCAAATCAGTGTTCATTAAAACTACTGGAAATGAGAAAACTAGAATGACCATGATGCTTGCAGTCACAGCTGATGGGCAAAAGCTGACTCGTTATGTAATTTTTAGGCATAAAACATTACCTAAGGAAAAGTTACCATCAGGAGTGATCTTTCATGTGCAGGAAAAGAGATGGATGAATGAAGAACTTGTGTTAGACTGGTTGAATGCAGTCTGGGGTAGCCATCTGGGTGTGTTACTGTGTCAGAGAGGAATGCTTGTACTCCACATGTTCAAGGGTCACCTGACTGAAAATGTGAAGAAGAGAGTTACTGAAATGTGCACAGACGTTGTTATGCTGGGAGGAATGGTGTTGCAATATAGATAGATGTGTTAGATGTAGTAATTAATAAGCAATTCAAAGATCATTTGAGGAAAGAATATTACAAGTGGATGTTGGCTGGAAACCATGAATTTATTCCATCAGGGTCAGTCACCATATTAAGGAACTGGATCAAAACCACTTGGGACAAAATCTCCACCAAGACCATTGTGCTTGGATTTAAAAAATGTTGTATATCAAACAGTAAGGGTGGTAGTGAAGATAGTGTTTTGTAGGAAGAAGAAGGTGACTCTAATGATGTTTCCTCTTTGGAAGATGAGGAAATAGAAGAGGAAAGAGAACATGATTAAATATTGGAAGGTAGTTTCTCACAAGTATCTATAAAGGTAATACATATTTAATAAAATGTTGGCATTAAAACTTCTTTAACCTGTTTTCAGGACCTTGAAAAAACTTTGAATATAAAGTGTCTGCATTATTCACGAGTTAAGAGAAAGTTGCAATTTAGAAGGAGAAAATAAAATGGGTGTTTCCTCTTTCTGAGTTATCCTTCAAAATACTTGAGATCACACTATATTCTGGATCATATTATATTCGGGCTAATATGGTACCAAGGTGGAAAGTTGGCTGAGTAGAAGCTAGGTGGCAGACTATCTTTGTCAAATAAACTAGCTAAGTCTTGGCCCCTGAAATTAGTGAATTATGTTATTTATAGATTTATTCTGGTTTTAAGGTGCTATGCTATTGTACTGTTTTTCCCCCCTGTTACTCTTTTAGCTTTGGATTCAAAATTTAAGCCCATTGTAACTTTGCCTTCACCCTGTCATCATGCTAAGGGGACTGTTGTCCACAAATGAAAAGTCATTGCTGTAAAAGAAATAATAATGTGAATCTTTTCCCCCTTTCACAGCAGTATCTAAGTATACAAGATCTAATAATCGGACTGAAAGAGATAGAATTGAATTACTCCAAGATGCAGAACCTCTAGATTTTAATGCAGAAACGTTCACTGATGATCCTCTTGAATGTGAATCAGGAAGGTGAGTTTGCTCCTGTTCTTTAAATATAGTAGTCACCCAATTCAAAACATTTTATTGACCTTCTGACTTAGTTGGATTTTCTATAACATTCCAAAAATAGTTATATTTTGAGAATGATCAAGGAACCAGAGAGTATTGGTACTTAATAACTACAACTTTTAATATTTTTGAGTATTTAATATTTTTGAAATGCTACCTATGAATTTAACAAATAGGTTTTGCATTCAGGTTAACTTAAATTGCGTTACAAATACAACCAAGTTTACTGTTTTTTAAATGAGAAATTTTTGTATCCATATTTTACCCTTCTCAGGAAAGTTTGTTTTGTGTAGATTTAATAGTTAAAATAAAGATGAGTTTGTTTCCTTTTTAAAATGCATTTTTGGTAATGGAATTAGGTGAAAAGGGTAAGGGAGACTTTTTTTTCCTACTTTAGCTAGTAACTGCTTTTTTAAAAATCTAATAATCTATAAAGTGGAAGAGGCACTAACTGAAAGTCACTGCTAAAATCTAGATTCATTCCACCTTTTGTTCATTCAAGAAAAATACTTTGAACTTTTCTTTCTGAAATGTACTATGTATATGGCTACCTTGTAACTGTTATTTCAGGGATTCAGCATTCTCACAAAGATAAGTAAGTCATGTGCAACTCAGTATAGAATGTCTTAGGCAGAAAAATAGGGTGAATTTTAGGTGAATTAATGTAGGCCGAAGTAGTATTTTCCTTACCTATCAGAAAATGGGCACCGTCACTGCATTTTGCTTCTGATTTGTCAGCACCATTAAGTTGATTTTTTTTTTTTTTAGGATAAAAGTATAAGGGCAGCTTGTGTTTGTGAGCCCCTGTCATACTTTCTTCCACTCCTGTTTTCTCTCTCTCTGTCTGTCTGTCTCTCTGTCTGTCTCTCTCTCTGTCTGTCTGTCTGTCTGTCTCTCTCTCTCTATCTCTCTCTCTCTCTCTCTCTCTCTCTCTCTCTCTCTATCTATCTCTCTCTCTCTCTCTCTAATAATCTTAACCTTCAGTCTTATCAGTACTATGTTCTGAAATATTAGAAAGTGTCTGAGGTCAGATTTGAACACAGGGCCTTCCATTTGTAGACCTGATTCTCAATCCACTGAGCCACCTAGCTGCCCCTTCCTGTTAGCTTAAAGTATGATATCTGCCTCCTCCTTGTAGGTACACACAAGTAGCCTGTGCTATCCAGGAATAAATGCTAGGAGTCTGTTGTATCAGAGCTTAATTTTAAGCCCATATCTTAATTTTATTCTAAATAGTACCTTTTGGATAAATTTTTCTTATTAGTTGAGCCTGTGATATCATTAGTGTGGGGGGTGTCCAGTGAGGAAACTCCTTCTACCAATGTAGATCTGACTTTCTCTTCAATGTATATAGTCTTAGAATAGTGATGGGCAAACTTTTTAAAGAGGGGGCCAAAGGAAAGGAAATGCTCATCTGTCAGTCTGTTTCTAAGGCAACTCTTTCGAAGTTTCATTGTATTGTATCCTATTCATTGTATTCATCAGATTAGGAATAATGTGGAACTGCTGGATAGAACATTTCAGGGGGCCCACATCTGGCCTGTAGGCCATAGTTTGCCCATCACTGACCTAGAACATTTCCCTTATATGTGATGTGGCTTGTCCAGGGGGATAGATATATGTCATGAGTAGAACTTGAACATGTGTTCTTGAGTTCAGTGTACTGAATCCTCTTATCTCATATATGATCTGTTTTCATAAACTTAGATTTAAAATTCCCTTGTTAATAGTTTTAATGTGTAATTATTTTTCCCTTTCACTGGAGATCTTCCATCAGTGACTAGATGATAACACATCAGGGATGTCATAGAGCAGTGGTATCAAACCCTAAAAAGAGGCCACTAACTCATATGTAAAGATCTCTGGGAGTTGCATGTTAACTCTTCCTCTGTTATATTGCTGTTATATAGCCTTTTGTGACATATTTCCCAATTACCTTTTTACTTGCTTTAAGCTGAACTTATTAGGAGGGTTATGGACTGCCATAGAGCACATGTTGGATGCCTTTGTTTTAGAGGAAACTACTGAGGGTAATGTAGTTACCTCAACTTTAAAGATGATCCGACTAAATTTTGAGAAGTGAAGGGACTTGCACAACATTGCACACAGTGGGGAAGTCAGAGTGTGCCCCTTGGTCTCTTTACTCTGAGCTTATGTCCATTCCACTGTTCATTCCACCTCACTGCTTTCCGTCCTGCACATGCATTTCCATTTTATGACTGATAATGTATTCCCTTATAGAATTTCTTGTGAAATTGTCTTTATTATTATTTAGCTTTTCTATGTCTGTTGCCTGATCTTTCAAGTAGATTGTAAACTCTTTGAAGCCGGAGACTATATTTTATACTCGTTTATATCTATCGTGGTGCCTTAGAGGGAGTGCTAACTAAATATTTGTTAACTGATGGATCATTTTTGTCAGGTAGGCCCTATGTCAGTCCTATGGAGGTATGTCAATCAGCTAACATTTATAAAGGGCTTACTATGTATCAGGTACTAGGTTAAGAACAAGGGATACAAAGAAAGAAAGGCAAAATATAGTCTAATAATGGAAGCAACATGCAAACAAGCCTGTACAAACAGTCTCTATATAGGATACACTGGAGGTAACCTCAAGGGGAAGGCACTCAGGCCAAGGAAGACTTGGAATGGCTTTTAGTGCAGAGTAAGACTTTATGTGAGACTTAAAGGAAGACAGGAGAGCTAGGAGGCAGAAATAAAGAGGAAACACATCCCAGGCTTAGAGAAGAAACCAGTGAAAATGCATTCTCTGGAGACATTGTCATCTGTGAGGAACAATGCAGACAGTTTTATCAATTTCCAGAAGCAAATTATTTGCTTAACGTAATGGGGTATTACATTATACCACTGCTTCCTACTTATATTTTCTTGATTTGTTTTTTCAAACCTGACTTCATGAAACCATTCAATGAAACTGTTTTATGTTCTTTTTTTAGGTATCAATCTGGTGGAAGGTATCTGTCAATGTCTCGAAGCCAAATATTTGATGATGTCTAAAGTTTGAAAATATTTAGGGGACAATTAACTATTTGAAGCCTGCATAACCAAGGCATTTCTCATGTTGTACAGTATTGTAACATCAGTGTACCCTCAGAACTTGCTTTCTTTTTGGAAGAAGAAAAGTCAAGTTAGGGTAAAAAAATGACACTGAGAATTTACAGCTTGTATAATAATTTATTTCTCATCAAGTAGTAGAGGACCATATGCTTGTGGGATTTATTGCATATGATGCAGCTTTTTGTGTGTTCTCTCAATGGATAATGGGAATGTCAGTTTAATTCATATTAAAAATTAGTCCATGCAAAAACATTTGTGTGTTTCAGGTTGGTTGAAATGAATCTTTTCTTCTGAAAATTAGTTTAAAAATAGTAAATCATCTGTAATGTCTGTCATACACTACAATACTCTGTCATTTGTGGAATATATTTTATTTAAAAAGAAAATATTTTGTCAGCATATTTCAAGGATATGTAATTGAATGGAGAAATCAAATGATGATTATATTCACAGAACTCATATCTTAGAACATAAGATTTATCCATGATTCACAGAATACAGTAATCCTTCTGCTTCAAATAATACACAAATTTTATATACAAATAAATAAATGTGTTTTGCATGTATAACTAAGATATTTCAATTGGCACACTAGTATTTTTTTTAGCATGCGTATAATTAAGTGATTTTTCCTTTTAAGACTTTGATAGCAGCTAAAAATCCTTGTAGTTTCTTTGTATAGTTTTAAATTGATGGAGATGAGTTTAAAATTTCCCAATTCATTGCTTTTTTGTATTCTTAATTATTAACTCCTGATCTTTTGGTTGAAGGAAATATATATGCATTAATATAAATATTTTTGATATCCAAAGAACATGAAAAAGAGATCTGAGATTTTTCAAGGTGCCTGTATATGATGGTAAAGCTTTTACAAAAGACACATACTTTTTCCATTCAAAGCAAAAAAAATACTAATACAGAAGATGCTATAGATTAATACTTGCGTTGTGGTTTATGGAATGTGTCAAATCAAAATAGATTGTATATAATTATTATTGGATAAATATGCCTTCTTAAAAATATTTTGTTTTGGTTTCATGTTTAAGCCAAAGCTTAGTATTAGTTTTAAAAACACCGTCTTAATTTTGCATAATGAATATGAATGAGTGAAATCCTTGAAATATTTTCCACTTCTTACACAATTTAATAGGTTCTATATTTCTAGAAAAGTGGTGTTTCCCTGAGTTTTGAAAAAGCTTAATTTTTTAAAATTAGTATTATGTAATTTTATAAATTTAATATAATGCAAATACTCAAAGGATTATGGTTAACCCTATTACCTAGTTTTTTTTTAGTCAGTTTCTATAAACAGTGAAATTAAATACATTCAAAATAAATGTCAGTGGGAAGGTTTGCCGTACTACATTGAAAGTTTTAGGAGGTACTCTTTTGAATCACGTTCTATCTTGTAAAGTGTGGCTGGTCGTGGAGCAAGCAGTAAGCTGGCAATGATGCTTTGGCACTGAAAGTGGCATGCGCCACCAGGGATTTCCTTTGGCAAGTTGTAACCTCACAGTGCCTATGTTTCTTCATTTGCATAATGAAGATAATTCTGTCTACCTCCCTCACAAAGATAATGTGAGGGTATTAGATTAACGTTCACAATACTTCAGAGAACTGTAGCTGTCATTTTATCATCATCATCATCATCCTCACCTTCATTGCAAGTGATACTTGAAAGTATTGGATGGAAAAATATTCTTCACAAAATGGACTCTACACCTCTAGATAATAACTTTTTTTCCCTAACTTGTGAATATAACTTGCTTGTTACTGCTACTGTTTTATATCATATGACTTTACTTTGGAAATTTTCCCTTAAGTATACTTTTTTTTTCAGGCTTTATCATACAGTTCTTATGGCAGCATAGACAAAAGAGGAAAGAAACAGAGAAAACTTCCCAGTTAATTAGGCTATAATCAGACTATATCATCCCCTGAAATGAGCTTAGAAATATGTGGAGGAGTGGAAGGAAGTGTGCCCTTTACTACATTGCATGTAGAGGAGGAAAGTATAGAGAACCTTCTGTATACATATACATAAATGACTTGGGAAAGATAACCTATGAGCCTGGGATTATTTCTAGGCATTTGGGTTATCTCTAAACTAATTATATTAATCAGTGTTGTTGCTTTTTAAAACAGTTTATCTTAATGAGTTTTCTTTAAGTATTGTATAGGAAAGTTACCTTGTTGGCTAAGTACCCTGCTGGTTGACCCTTGAACTTGAGGCAGCATTATAGAGTGGGTAGAGCACTGGATTTTGGGTGTGGAAGATGTGGGTTTAATATAGCCTCTAACTCTAGCAGTGTGACTATGGTTAAATCACTTAACTTGTTTGAACTTTTTCCTCATGTGTAAAATGGAATTATTAATATCTCCTTCCTAGGATTGTTATGAGGTCTAAGCAAGATACTGTATATAAAATGCTTTGAAAACTTTAAAGTACTATATGTGTCTATTATTATTGCCTTCCTGTAGTAGAGTCTGTTCAGAGTACTAGAGGATGATATTTGCCTGATGATATTTTGGTCACTTCCCAAAGATACCTAGTTTAGAGATCAGGGGTTAGTTTTACTCAGTGAACCAAGTTCAGATCATGGTACTGGAAAATTTGAAGATTTACAAATGAAGTAAACTCTGTCTTGAGGAGTTTATGGTCTAATGGTATGTTCTTCAGAACATTATTATTATAGTTATGCCATTTATATGCAGGGCAAAGGTTTCAAAGCATGACTTACTCATAGTGATACCTCCTGTGTAAAATGGATTACATAATTACACTCTCCCAAAATAACCATTGGGTGGCGATACCATATGAATAATTTATAACCCCATACTTTTATTGTTTTCAAAAATAGCATGTAAGTTAGTAGATGCCACTTTGCAAAAAAAAAAAAAAATTGTTGTCTTCCTGACCCCAACCTCCACATTGCATTTTCTTATATCTTATGATCAATGGGGCATCACTGTGAAAACCTTAAAGTAGGTGATAAACTAGGGAGACAGTTGAGGTATAGCTAAAAGAACATTGGCTGTCAGGAGACCTGGGTACCAGACTTAGACTCAGTTCTCTGGCTTAACTAGCTGTATTGACACTGAGCAAGTCACTTTGTTTACTGACAATATTCCCACACACCTTTTCATTATTTTTATCTTTAAAACAGAATGGTGGGACTAGATGATCTTTATTTCCAATTCTCATTCTAACATACTACGAAAATGTCTTCATTGTTACTTGTAATTCCTTACCAGATAAATCTCTTAGCTTACTTAATCACAGAAAAAAAGACACTTAAACAATAGTGATCAGAGCAAAATTAAACTTTTTAAGGACCACCTTTGACAAAGAATTTCCCATATTAGTTAGGAAAAGTAGAAAATACAGAGCACTGAACTAAATGCTGATAGTAATTAATAGGTGGTTGGATTATATATAATTTACTGTATTTGGTCAAATTGTTGGTACCAAAATCTGAGTTGTATATGCTAATTAAATTGACTAAATGTGGTTTAATTGTTTCATCTTCCTCATTTTATTGTACTGTTTTTGAAAATTTTATGTATTGACAAAAAATTTTAACCACTATTCTATAATGTAATTCTAACTTAAATTTAAGTAGTTTATAAAATTTTTATCTGTTTATGCTAAGATTCAGAAAGTACTCATAATCTCAACAATTGGCAAAAACTCTTCTTAAACCTCCCTTTCAGAATATGAGATCTTTGTGAACTTGAATCCCATAGTCCTAGTTAAATGATAATTATAGTAATGGATTGTATTTTATCAAACTTCAAATGTTAAGAAGAGATTTATTTTCTAAGGATTTCCTTGCAACATCAATTTAAAAAACTGTACTGCCAATATTTTAAAAAAATTTTCATATTATCTTTTTCTTGTTTACTTTTGAATAATTATTTAGAAATTATGTTCAGAACATTGAAGATTATAGAAAGAACTGGTATCTGACTTCTGATTCCACTACTTGAAATAGCAATGTACATTACACTATTGAGAGACATTGTGCTAGATGACTAAATTGAATGTTATTTAGGCACTTTGAGGTGCATTTCTCCAGGCCACTAGGTTACTACCATAAAATCCTATTGTTGAACTTTGTTATTTGAACAAAAATTCTTGGCTTGTGAATAAAGAAAATAACTGGTAATATTTGAATATTTTTAAGGCTTTTAATTATAGTAATAATGCTTTTACTTGCAAAGAGAAGAATGCTTTCTAATCATAGTATCTTCTTAATCAGTAATTTCATTACCAAAAGTAAAAAACATCAGTGAGTTAGAGGAACGTATTTTAGGGCTCAGATTCCCTGTCCACAACAGGTCACTCTTCCCCTCCTCACTGGCTCCCAGAATAAGGAGTGATTCTGCCTTTGTTGTAACTGTCTCTTGCCAAGTGATAGACCATAATACAGCAAAGGTAGGGAGGTTCCTCCGCTCCGTTGATTAGGCAGTGTGAGTCCTAGAAAGTGACCCTCTCTTCAGAAAGGATCTACTTTGGGTGCTAGGCTGTCCTTGAGTATTTGGCAACTGAGATTATTCTAGTGCCCCTCTGGAGCCAGTGCTGATTAGATTTGAACTTTCCCCCTAAATCATTCCAAGCTCACAAGGCTTTGCTCCCAAAGAATATGTTAATTTAACTATAGATTACTAACATTGGCATATTTGATCTATAAGAATACAATTTATTTTCAATAAAATTTTTAGGTTAAATTGCTAATATATGGGGCAGCTGGGTAGCTCAGTGGATTGAGAGCCAGGCCTAAAGATGGGACGTCCTGGGTTCAAATCTGGCCTCAGACACTTCTCAGCTGTGTGACCCTGGGCAAGTCACTTGACCCCAATTGCCTACCCTTACCACTCTTCCACCTAAGAACTAATACACAGAAGTTAAGGGTTTAAAAATGTAAATAAAAATAAAAATAAATTTCTAATGTATTTATCTTTGAAAAATTCACTTTTCTACAGTGACCTGATAACCATAACCCATTCTGTTATAATTTGATTGTCCTTTTTACATGTGGTTAGAAGAAGTGTTTTACTTTCACAGGACTGACATGTGCAATGGAAAATGTCATTTGTAGAAGTTGTATGGCTCGAGTTAATTGTGGTATTGTTCTTGTCACTGTGACCACCTAAAGTGCTATATTTATCTACATGATACTAGCCAACATCTTTGACATTTAGCGTATTAGGTTTTAGGTTTTTATGGTGATTGTTTCTTGGTAAAATTTGCTTCTGACTACATTGAAAAAGTGTAGTGGGTTTTTCTAGTTTGAAAATTACAGGCAAAAATGCTGCCCATTTGAAGGCAGGGGATGTGTAGAGTTGCCTTTTCATTTCCTGCAGTCAAATCTACACTTATAAATTATATATAATGACAAAAGTGCTGTCACATTGATGCTCTTATTTCTGGCATTTTTTTCTCTTCCATTTTTGTAAATAATAGTTTTTTTGTTGCTTTCAAATGAAATGTTGATATTATTTGACTTCTTCCCTACAGCAGTGTTCTGCCATTGTTAGTTGTGCCTCTAGCTTTTTAATTGTCTGAAATAGAAACACTCCCCTGTTTCTTTAGCCCCTTTTAGGCTTACCAAAATGTGCTGGGAATCTAATGTGTTGAATGAACTACATTGGTATTACTGTTTCCATTTTAAGCTGATCACATGAAAATCAAGTAAAGTAGTCATCCTACCATGTAAATCAGTGTACATCTAAGCATATAATTTGTCAGTGGCTTAGTTATGATTTGTGTGCACAAAGCCAATGTTTTCTCCAGTCAGCCATTAATTGCTACATGAAATTTAGTGACAGACTTTCTCCCACCTGAAACTCCTTCTGTTTAACTAGTTTGATCTGATCTAAAAATTTGTTGGTTGGAAGTTTTAATTATTGTGCAATTTTTGTGTTGTAAAATTTTAGTGTATTTTCAATTGTGTATTTTAAAAGGCTGTAGAAGTGCTGTTTATTAGCAAACTAGCAATCTTTTGCCTCATTTCTCCATAATAGCCTTCCATTTTGGTTATGGCATACAATAAATTTTTTTTCTGTACTATGTTAAATTATTGGTGATGTAAATTTTTAAAAGAATGTATATTTGATCAGCTGTTAAAGGCAATGGTAGATTTGCATGAAATAAAGTCTGTTTCTAAAATTAGTAAGTGCTTGTGCAACTTGGATCTCTCAACAAATTTTGCCGAATATTAAATGTGTTTTTGAATTTGTGCTATCTTGTAAGGTTGGTGCCTTAAGTTTAAACAAGTTGTACTTTTATCCCAGCAGAGTAGATTTTTTGAAAGACTGCACCTCATTTTCTATATTTCTCTTATGATTTTTTTTGGAATATACAAATATTTACCACTTCCCCCTCAAAAAAAAGTAATTTCAAGAAGACCAAAATCCATATCAGGTTTTTAGGCAGGGGAAACCACTAACTTGCATATCTCTCCTGTTTTCTGGGCTGTCAGAGAGCAAAGTAATAGAAAATAGGAACTAGAACTGCTAAAGAGACCCTACAGTTTTTCAGAGAGAATATTTAAAGCAGATGTCTTTTCAGACTGGTTTTGAAGCCTCACATCCCTTTGAATACAGGTGAATCTGGCAGCTATATTTTTATGTACTTCCACCAATCTTTTGACGTAACAGTTCTTGGGGAAGTATTTTAAGTATAGATGAAAATTCTTTTGATTCAACAACCATGAAGAAACAGGGATATGGTCAGAGGAGAGTTTTCAGCATATAAAGCTTAAAATAATTGTCGAGGCATGACTTTAGGAACCAAAGTATGACAGAGCAGCATAGTATCTGATAGAAGTCTCTGGAGGTCTTATTTCCAAATCCAGCTTTACTACTTAATAGCTCTTGAGTTTCTAGGCAAACTTTTTAGTTTCCTCATTCTGAAATGGAAGCATTATATAAGATGATCTCTAAAGTTCCTTCCTGGTCTATTAGTGACATTCTGCCTCTCTTTCTAGAGAACAGTATTTCTTGGAAAAAATGAAAAGAAAGGAGTTCCTAAAGTAATCTTGAGGTGGCTACATCCTGCCAATAATGCTCTTTATTTAAAGAGCCAAGCAGTGAAAATGCCAAAAGCAATTAATTTTTTTCTGTCTCTACAGCCTTCTTTGAAAATTGCCATAGCACTGTATTTTTCTCAGGGAAGGAGTAGGAAAAATTTTGTCCCACTGTGTGTCCCTACTGTGTTTGTAATATATTGAACTATAGGCTCCAAGCCTTTAGAATGCTGTAAGGACCACGTATAGTACAGAAGGGAAGCTCTTGGTGTTTAGGGGACAGAGTGACAAGACTTAGAGACTGAAAGTTCTGTTTGAATCCTGCATCAAACACTTTCTTAGCTTTATGACCCTGAGCAAGTCATTTAATCTCAGCCTCTGCTTTTTCATCTATAAAATGGGGGAAATAATAGCACCTTGTGATTATGAGGATCAAGTGAGAAAATACAGAAAGTGCTTTGCAAATTTAAAAGTGCCATATAAGTGTTAGCTATAATTATTGTTAGTAAGATTCTCCTCAGTGTGGTTCATTTCAGGCTCACTTCAGCCTTCAGTGAAAGCTGAACTAAATATTAAGTGGCAATCCAAGTGCCTATCTGAGCCGAAGTCAGGGACCACTACACCATCTCTGATCCTGATTGGAATACATTATGTGAAATGTTTATTTTTTTTATTCTGATGGAGAAAAAAGGAACGACTGCTTGTATTTTCAACATTAAAAAAAGAATTACCTACCTGGAATGTAGTTTCTCCCATACGACTCTGTATAATCTTTGATGCATTCTTTTAATAAGTTCAGGAAGAAACCAAAGTGATCTTTTGATAAGGTTTTCCCTATCTCCAAAATCTAAACAGTCAACACCTCCTCCCCCCAATAAATAAGTTCTTTGAATATGCCACACATTTAAATTACTGGGAATAGCATTACCCTACAAGTATTTTCCCTATTTTCCACATCTTTTAAAAAAGATTCTCCAAAGTCAATAAATTAATAGTGTTTAAGGAAGGAAAGAATATTGAATTTGGAGTCAGAGAGCCTGACTTTGAATTAATTGTAGCTCCGCCACTTTGTATCTGTGATCTTAAGAGTTATGTCATCTTACTGAGTCTTTGTTTCCTCAGTTGTGTTTACTAAATTATGCTTATGAAGGCAGAAAAATGAACCAAAATATGTTGCAATAATTTACTTAGAGTTGAAACCAAAAAATTTTTCTAGTTAACCTTTAATCAGCTACAAAAGTGAATTTATTAGAACTCCTTTGGTCCCTGAGCATTTTATTAGGATTTTTTTCTAGGTTACATTTGTCTCTTTTCTGACTGGCAGCTATGTGTGGCACATTGACTATATTTCCAGTTGAATTTCAGTTCTCAATAACAATAATTGATTATCTTTTGAGTTAAGACTTTAAGACCCCAAAGAATTAGATTCATAGAACCTAAAAAGTTCAATCAATTTAGTTTCTTCAAGTCATCTTGAATGAAATGTTTCCCTTGCTTTTCAAACTTTAAGGCACCAATAGATGATTTTTTTTTCGGTGAATGTATGAAGATGAGATTAAATGCTTTTGTCAGATTCACAAGCAACTGTCCTTTCACCAAATTCTGTTAATTAATAAATGGTAAATAAATGCATAGTGAAAAGAATACTACCAAATGGTTAATAGCTGATTTAGGTTTTTAATGAGTTAATTTATTTTGATAATTATTAATTTATAATTAATTTATTAACCCAATAACAGGGTTGAGCAGGGAATCAATACCAGTGAGCTTTTGACAAAGGATTAAGATTCTTAAATTCCTCTTAGGGTGCCTTTGAAAAATCATAGAATTTCAGAATTGAGGGAGCTTGTGACTTAAAATGGGAATGATTCATTCCTGAACAAGGATTTCCTCTACTTAACCTTTCCTTTCTGCACATTCTGCCTGTTGCTATTGGTCGGCTCTCTGGTGCCAAGTACAAGTCTTTACTCTTCCACATGACAGTGCTTCAGATACCCAAAGGCAGCTCTCATGTCTTCCCAAAGTGTTCCTCCATCTAAACATTCTCATTTCCTTCAACCAGTCCTGAAACAGTATGTTCATGGGGTTTATGGAGTAGTCAGGGAGTAACAGCACAGCTAGTGCGAGGGCTTATCCACCTTTGGCCTTCATCTTTCATCTCACCTGAGGCTCCAAAAAGCTACACCATGGGAAAACCCTATTGGCCAACAGCACATTATTCCTAATCTGACGAATACAATGAGTAGGATACAATACAATGAAACTTCGAGAGAGTTGCCTTAGAAACAGATTGACAGATGTGCATTTCCTTTCCTTTGGCCCCTTCTTTAAAAAGTTTGCCCATCACTGGTCTAAACCAAGCATAGGGTAACCACAATAGGGCTCAAACTCATCAGGTGAGTCAGGGTATGTCTACTCTAAGCAGGTGATGACCTCCCCTGGTGGAATAGACAGATGAGAACAGTTTCAATGGCCAGCAAGGCAGCAGAGGCAAGTTGCTCAGAGCTTGGTCAAACACTGAAGAAAGCAAGGTCATCCCCTGTATCCTGGGCCATGGCCAGTTGTCTTGACTTTTGTCCTGCCACTGAACTTCAATGACTGGAAGAGAGAGTGAAGCCTATGACTCTGCTTCACTTCAATCCAATTCCCACTCCAGTTAAAACCGCACCTAGAAGAGGTAGCTGGATGGCTCAGTGGATTGAGAGCCAGGCCTAGAGATGGAAATTCAAATCTGTCCTCAGGCACTGCCTAGCTGTGTGGCCCTGGGCAAGTCACTTAACTACCCTTGCCTAGCCCTTATTGCTCTTCTGCCTTTGAACCAATACACAGTATGAATTCCAAGATGGAAGGTAAGGATTAAAAAAAAAAAGTCATTGTGTTTTCTTTAAAATGAAGGTAAAACAATAACAATGACCATGATTAGAGTTTCTTCAACAACTTTGTCAGCATCTCCTGGACTTTTTCTAGTGATTCAATGTCCTTCCTAATATTTGATACTCAAAATAGAATATGGTAGGTATTTCAGATATTTGCCCCCTTCGATTACTGCTTTTCTCTTGCCAAATATCAAGCAGGGATTATACCTACCAGTCACCTCCACTCCTCATAAACCACTGACCTGGAGGATGTCTCACAACTTTGCCATTTGAATATATTACAATTTTGTTATTCAACCTTAACTAGGCTCCCACTACAGCAATGCAGTCCTTTTTATTCCTCCCTAGTTGATTTCCCTATGTTACTTTTCATAGAAGCTATTCCAAACTTTTTCTTTGAACATTCCCCCTCTTTCTCCCAATCTTTCTAAACTAAGGCTTTTTGCCTCTTATTTTGCTGAGAAAATTGAGGCCATTTGGCATGAGCTCTCATTCTCTTCATCCCAACACTCCTTATCATCATTTCCCACTCGCTCCTCTTTCTGCTTAGACTCTAAAAAGCAGTGGTCTTTCTTTATACCTTTACACACTAAGACAGAAGTTAAGAGTTTTTGGTTTTGCTTTTTTTTTTTTTATTAAACTTGTTCTTTAATGTCATTAAAACACTGTATGAATGTCATATGGAATGCTAAATAAACTCCTGGTTTCTTTCAGAAACCCAGTACAGCCAACATGCTGAGGTGAGTACTGCTATAGAGTGGACATTGTTGGGTTTGTTCACTCCTCATTATATTCATTTTGGTTTGGGAATATGCATTTGATCTACATGTACATTTGATCCCATCCTCATACCTCTTTTTCAGCAGATTACTTCTTAAATAACCTTTTTTCCTTCTTCCTCTTTCTCTCCCTCTCTCTCTTACCCACTTGAATCTTCAACCTCACTCTATCAACTGGTTATCAATTGGTTACCTTCCCTGTTGCCTTCAAAATACCCAAATCTCCCTTAAAAAATCTTGACTAGATAGACTATTATCTCTTCAAACTATTGCTCTATATTTATACTCTCTCAATGTCTGAAAAATTGTCTACACTTGTTATCTTTACTTCCTTTCCTCATACTCACTCCTCACCCCTTGTAATCTGTCCTCTGACCTCATGACTCAACTCAAATCTTAAAAACAACAAACCAAGCCCTTACCTTCTGTCTTAGAATTAATACTATGAACTGGTTCTAACAAAGAAGAGCAATAAGGGCTAGGGAGTAGAGGTGAAGCGACTTGCTCAGGGTCACACAGCTAGGAGATGTCTGAGGCCAGATTTAAACCCAGGCCCTCCTGACTCCAGACCTGGCTTTGTCCATCCTCTGAGCCACCTAGCTGCTCTGAAATGATCTCTTAATCACTAACTCCTATTATCTTTACTGTCCTTCCTCAGTCCTTATTTGACAGTTAACCATTCTCCTTCCTGGATACTCTTTCTTCTCAGGTTTTTTTTTTTTTTTATTTTTTTTTATTTTTTTTTTTATTTTTATTTTTATTTTTTGTTTTTTTTTGTTTTTTTTGTTTTTTAACATTTATTAATATTCATTTTTAACATGGTTACATGATTCATGCTCCCCTTTCCCCTTCAACCCCCCCCCGCGCCCCCCCCCACCCTTGGCCGATGCGCGTTTCCACTAGTTTTGTCATGTGTCCTTGAACAAGACCAATTTCCAAATTGTTGGTAGTTGCAT